>NW_020449063.1:572212-614736 GCF_003343035.1 Apteryx rowi | reverse complement strand
CTTTCTCTCTCTCTCTCTCTCTTTCTCTCTCTCTCTCTCTCCACTAAGACCAAACAAATAATCAGCTCTCCAGTCAGTTTATGGAATAATTAAGCTACAGAGGACTTTTTTTCTCTCCAATTTAGTATTAACAAAGTGCATAAAAAATAGCATTGGGACAGAATTGGGACATTATAGCTCCGTCAGCTCTGTCTCTGGTTTCTCTCACAGAGAGTTGGATTGAAATTAGTTATCTTAACTGCTGATGATTTTGATAAAAGAATGACAAATCTGTGTTTCACAAAAGTCAAAAGATAAGCATCCCCCATGTTATGACTTCTGAGCTGGAACAATGTTTAGAAGTATTCGTTGATAAGAATTGCCTTAGTTTTCTAATAATTTTACTTGAAATAGTTAAATAGCTTAAGAACCATTCTGGCACTACAAACAAGGAAGGAGCAGAGCCTTTAGCAGCATTTATGCAGACACAGGGCACCAATTTAAGCCGTTGAACAGCTACCCCACAGATTCTTTTCATACTTCATTATGAGATCCTGTTTTTGTGAATGTAAAAACTGCTTAGGTGCTGATAGATCTCTTATTTATTTATTAAGACTATGCATCTGTTGATCAGTGCCATGTTTTGCTTTTGCTGGATCTTTCTAACGTACAAAACTATGTTATTCTCTGTTAGAAAAATCTTGTTAAATAAAAAACAAAACAAAACACAGCAACTTAAAATTTTGGTTCAAAAATACAAATATGTTCAATAAGAAGAAAAACAATTGCTCAGAATTAGTTTTAATGTGTGAAAATGCTCAGCTTTTAGAATGTGTGTATATCATTTTATGGGTGTTAAGCAACTGGAAGAAAATGGTTTCGTGAGTGTGACTGACTAACATATGAAAATAATGTGTTGCATCTCATTATAGGTATGTGAGGCTTGTCACACTATGCATTTTATTTAGAGCTCACTGTGCCAAAAATATAAAATAAATCTCTTCCTCTTTTTTTTTTCTTTTTGTTAGACATTAAGGCTAATCTATACCACTACAGTAGTGCAGAGGAAAAATGTAGCAGCCTCAGGACCTGAAAAGTACACAGAGGCATTTATTAAAAAACAGATTGAAGAGTTCAACCTAGGAAAGAGACATTTAGCCAACATGATGGGAGAAGATCCAGAAACTTTTACCCAAGAGGATATTGATGTAAGTACAGTTGCTCTGTTGGAGAAGTAATTTACTGTAGAGTTTCAGATATTGAAAGCACTTTACTTCAGCATGAGCCCCTCAGCTCTCTGTGAATTTTAATCAAACTGTCAGAATAAGAAAGAATACTACTATACGTTGCAAACATTGCAACTGTGACTGTGAATAGAGATTTTACCCCTGCTACCATGTGAGGTCAGGTATCACAGTATAGAACTATATACCATATCTTGCTAAAGCACAGTAGGTCCTTTTTGAAAGTACTAATGGATAATCCCCTTGATCTGAGGTTATAAGAGGCACTGTAAAGGTTTATGTAGCACTTGGAAATGTTTACCCACAATTTGACCTGCTGTGTATATTTAGGTGAGGTTTTCTTTTGTGATACTGTGCTTGCTGGTAATACAAATTAAATTTTATAAATGTTTACAACCAACACACTGGTTTAGCTTAGGGATTCATTTAGTTTCAGAATTTAAGTTCATATCAGTAGCTCCAAACATACTATTTTATTGCCATTTCCTCTGACAACTGACAGATGGGTTCCCCCCTCTTTGTCTGTATCGTCTAGGCTCACGTATGGATATGCAGTGTCTCACACACAAAAAAAAGTTTTGTTGCATGGATTCTTTTAACGTCCCACTGTGTCTTCATTTCTGTCATTTTTATCTTATTTTGTCACACATCAGAGATAGGGAGGAGAAATGTCATTTGGTAACTTTTGAAGTTGTGTGCAGTTTCATGGCTGAGGCTTTTTCTGTTCTGCAGAAACGCTATTACTATAGCCATGGCAGCTCAGTATATCAGTAAGGCCCTTAGGGTAGACATAGTAACGTAGTTTGTGCCAAAAGAGAACAGTGCAYAGTTTAGTTTGTCCAGAGGGAGGGGATTGTTTTGCTAGCATAGTTTTGTCACCTCTCTGTGGCAGAATTTTATACCAAAGCTGTGTCCGCAAAAGAGATCTCGACAGCATGCTTATGCCGAGAAAGATATCTGCATCTGTAGGTGGTGACGTAGGCCAATTTCAACCACATTTGACAGAGAGGCTTTAAACCTAAGTTCTTAAAACTTCTCTGAAAATGGACAGCAAAGTAGAGAAAAGAGACACTATAATGACCTGCTGAGAAAAAGGCTGAAATGAGTCTTGAGTCTTATCAGATACCAGGAAAATCCATAAGGGAAGCTTGACTTCAAGCCATGAATCCGTAGAAAATCAAGCTTTATGAGTACAGAGCTATACACTGATACTGTGATTGCTTTCATTCAGAGTTGTAGGTAGATAGGGCTTTGCTTTTGCCTTCTACAGACGAGTGCTATTGAAGACCCTTCTAGTCTCAGTGGAGACTGGATAAGATCTTGTCAAAAGTAAAAGTATGCATCGAGGCATGTGTGTCAACAGTAAGAGCAGTACTGTTTCTTTGTTGGCTTTCTTCTTTCTTTAAAGACTATAAAATTTTCTTTCCCTGTGTTTTTCAGATAGTTTTTTCTTTTTTCTTACCCTTAATGAAGTTTAACTTATTTAGTTACTTTCTTATAAAGTGTTTGTGCACAGACCAGTCACCAAAAAACTCCCATGTTAGTACAACTCTTGCAGTATAATATTTAGGTTACTTTTAATATTTAGACTAATAGGTAGGTTAATTTTCCCAAAAATTTAAATGGTAAGAGAGTGCATTCACCTGCAGTCTGACTTTATTCCCTTGATTGAGTCCAGTGGGAAGGCCTACAGACAGTAAGATCTCAAGAAGTGGAAAATGACCATATCTGGGAAGGGGTTTCTCCTTTATGATCCCACATCACTATGGTCGTTTGCACAAAATAACTGAGCTCCATCATTAGTAAAAGTAGATTCATTCTGAAAATTAGCTTTTACAAATGCAATGCAGATGACATATATGGGATGTCTTTGCAAATTTTATTCCTGAAAAGATGGAGAAGTGGAGCCAAAAGAATAGTGTTTTATTTAGTGATACCAAGTATCGATGGTACATGTTTAATTTGTTCATATTCCATCAGGTTTTGAAAATACTTAGAGTGCATAATAGTGTCTGCTATGCATAATTAAATTTCTGTTATAAAAATATAAAAGCTGCTTAAGCACTGGCAGGAGAATTATCAAGCTTTACATTTTGAACAGTAATAATTCTTTCTGATGACTGCTTATATACTTCCATGGCTTCTACTGTTAATCAGTCTGTGCAGTGTATTTCAAAAGTAGACGTCATAGGATTCTGTCCTACACTAGAGTTTTAAGTATAGTTTAATAAAAGCTAAACCTTGTGAAGTTTTAAAGAGGAAAATAAGTTGACTTACTTGTTAATCCTTCTCCTGGATGTTGTGGAAGCGCAATTGCCTCTTACTGATGCTTTTATTTAGGAATGAAAAGTTAAGCTGTGTATTACAACTATATTTCTGGGGAGAAAAAAATCCAGCAAATTGATGTATAACTCTGCAGAAGTCTACCAATTGCTTTTTAATTGGTATTATAGACCTTGCTCTGAAGCTGGGATGTTTTATTCTCCTATGTGTGAATATGTGGTATGAAGTTTCTCTAATTGATTTGCTTTGCCCATTCCATTTGATGTATCATTTTTCACAATATTTCATAATTTGTACTCATTTCTAATGAACAGAGTCGTTAGGACAGGCATGTCTAAGTACAACTGACAGCTAACATTAGGTGCCAGATGCAGTTTATAAAGCTATGTAGAACTGCAGAGAACAGTTTAAATAAATTAGCACCTGTACATTAGTCTCACTTGCTGGTAATTTATAAGCGAATCAGTAGAGATGACATTTAGGTAAGTCATTGATCAAGTTAACAGCTGCATACCCACTGCCCAGCTGGGATACCTAATTAATAGAGATTGCAGTCCTGACCCAGTGCATTTCCCTGGTTGATTCTGTAATCCTTTTATTTTGTGATTTAACTTTAACTTATGCTTGTAGTAAACAGCCTACTTTCATTTTCCACTGTCAGTTCTGTGATATTCTACTTTAAGGCCCAGAAATCTTAAGTAAGATTAATACAAGAAAAGCATCTTAATCTCCATGACCTATTTATATGTCAGTATTTTTATTATTCATTTTTATGCAATCACTAAATGCTCTTCCAGATATCTGAGCACATCATAAACCAGTACTCTTCCCCAAAAGAGTTAGTAAAACTCAAAAGCTAGAATAACACTTACATATGTTCATTTTCTTTTGTTGTCTGCTATATGACCTAATAGATTGTTGTCATGCACTGGATAATTTTAATATAAAATACATATTTTAAAATATCTTCACTTGCATATGTCTTGTTACAAAAGTACCAGTATGGTTGTTCACTATGAAAATGTGTTATAAATATGGGAGAAGCTTTGTTCCTCACGGAGTATAGGTTCTTTCAATGAATTAAGACTTCCATTACGAAAATATGTGGCACTGACTTGCTTTGTAAAATGACTGAGTACATCTGATTTTTAAATGAAGTTTAAATTTTATCTACAGAAACTGTTAGAAATTAATGTTAGCCTATGTGAAATGCCAGAAACGTTATTCAGAACAAAGTACATTTCTGAACTTTGTTGTCTGTAAGAAGAGTATAATGTCCAACACTGTCCTTACAATAAATCATTGGATTTTTATATATATTTTTTAATTAGTCAGTAGAAGCTAGAACACTTTTTTTGACTCTTTTATTTTTCAAATTGAGCTAAATTCTACATCATTCTATATTTTTTCATACTTCCACATCAAAGTTCATTTGAACTGATGGTTGTTGTATTTTTTTCCTTTTCTTATTAATATTGTTCAGCATTTTGAAAAGTTACTATCAAAATAGAAATAATGACTGTTTCTCTCAATACAGATATTTTTTATCTGAAAGCCCTGGACAAGATGTTGATTTTTTTTTTTTAATGACTAATTCATTAATATATAAAATAATATATTGTAATTAACAATGTTAATTTTGGGGGTTTTTTTTGCTTATAATAGCAATTTTTTTCAGTGATTGGGGTTAAAATGATGTCTCACTGTAAACTGGAAATTTATTTCTGTCCAAACTGTGCTTCAGCTTCAGATGATGGATGACAAAGAATGGGATGGTTTCAATAAATTTTAGTAGTTAGTCATTAGAGGAGGATTTTTTTATGATACAGTAAACTTAGGTATGTCACTCTTTTGTTTCTCTTTTCTGTCTTATTAAATAAAAAGGCTGTTTCCAAGTTACCATTTCATGTATGTTTTTGTTTAATATTCATTCCCATATCTACCTCAAATATTCTCAGTTTTAGATGTTGAAATCTCTAAATACTACTGCTAGTATAGTTAAGAGTATAWACAGGTCTTCCATCAAACATCTCAGTCTGAGAAATACTAAACTGCAGTTGCTAAGTAATCCAATTCAAGAACTGGCGATTTTCTAGGGAAGCAAGGTTTAAGAAGGGAAGTGGGTCTGGTTTGATCAAGTTGAGGAACAGAAGAAGCTAAAACAGCTTCAGAAATTCTCTTAAAATATTACAACATAAAGTTTCACTTCTCAGCTTAGTGTTTTGATGATTGACATTTTGTGTATATTTAAAAAGGAATGAGCTTGATACTTGGACCCCTGTGCCAAAGAAGATGCTGCTGAAAGGGAACTGCAGGGTAGAGGATTTCAGAGTTTTTTTCCTCTTTGTTTTCTGCAAAGTACCTTTCTTCACAGGATGTTTCTTAGATAACTCAGAACTATCTTTACACATGATTTGAGCAATGAAACTTGGAGTGGGATGTTTTGTGTTTGAGCTGTGGATTTAACAGAAGTACAGGAAGACACTTGGGCAAGATGGATTTTTCCCTTGCCAAACCACTCTCCTACCCATGGAAGGTAATTTAAGGACTGAACTGGCTCACGGTCTCCCTCCCCTATCCCAGTATGACTGATAGTCAGCTCTGAATGAAAGGACTGAATTTAAAATTTGTCGAGACACTAATAAAAAAAAAAAAAAACACACACTAAAAAAACACATACGCAACCTGCCGCAGCTGGATGTGTTCCATTTGGAACTAGATTCTCTGACCTTTAAGAAAGTGAGTGAACAAAACCTTTTGGCTTGTAGGTAGGAAGGGAGCGAGGAGCAGAAGGGAGCAGAAGTCGGAGTGTACAACGTATACAATGAAGAGGGGGAAATGAGGATGTGGCAGGTATACCAAATTTGCGCAGCATGCCACATACAGTTCCAGACAGATTATTTAATGAGTTATTTTGCATTTGATTTGTTTGAAGGACCACCAGATACAATTTTTTGATGAGGCAGAAACTTGTTCTCATTATTCCAACTGACTTGAATTCAAACTTACAACCGCAAGTAAAAGGCACTGCCATCCTATAGCAATACATTGAATCATCCAGTCCCTCAGCAAGTGATAATATGGCAGGATCCTTCTAGTTTATGTTGCAGGAATGTTAAGTTTACTAACTCAGTTTAAGAAATTTCTGATGTAAATATCATGTTAATTCTAGCTTGTATTCATTATAATCTGCCATTTTTAAAGATGTAACTACGGAGTATTTTTCTTCTGCATGGATCAACAGCAGCATTTAAAATAAGCACCTTAAATCCTTGTAGGAAACTGCTAAAATTATTTGCAGAAGAAGGCTGAACCCATTCCACTTTTTCCAGTAGTTTACATAATAATTTGTGGAAACACTGGTGTGTTATTACGTACCAGGATTTTTAAGTTTTTTTATGCTGAAAATAGTTATGGATATTTCTTYCTTAGAAAGATGTTGTGTTTGATGCCCAAAGGCAATGACAGCAGTGTGATTGAGCAAATGGAATTGTAAAATAGCAACCCAGAATCTGTGCAAGTTAGAATGGGATGAATGAATCTTGCATATTTCAAATGATGGCCTCAAAGTGATTCTTGGTTGTACTCATCACATTTCCTTTCTCATCCAGAGTTCAATTCACATTAAGCACTAGAAGAAGGATATGGGCCATATAGCCATTCCTGGAATGCAGAACTGTAGTTAGACCTCAGAGGTTTCCAGGGAACTTTACTGTTAATATTTAAACCTTGATTATAAAATTATAAAGTAACTTTCATCTGCTTTTTGTATGTTCAGGAAAATACAGAACATGCAATTAATGCTCTACTGAATTTTGATTTAATTAATGAAGATTCTTGAAAGGAAACCTGTGTTTCAAATCTGAAGATTTGCATCATTATACAATTTCAGGAAAAGGTTTCCCTAATATTTATACCTTCCAGCTGAGTTCAGCAGGACTAACTCCTATGTCATTCCTGACTTTGATCCACCATCTTATTTTATAACTAGTAAATATGAGCATTGAGAATTACAGTTTTACTAAAATACTCTTTTCCTACAAAACCAAAACATTTGCATAGACAAAATCAGCATCCATAAAAAGTTTCAGAGGGACAGACTAACTTAGGAATGTCTGATAAAAGTACAATCTGAGGACATCAGAAATTGAAGTTAAAGACCCTCTGCAGCCTGGTTTACAGCTATTTAAGAAGAAACTTTTCTGAATAAAGTAAAGCAAGACTTGAACTGGAGGTTTTTTTTTACATCCCAGGATAGTTTCTAACAGATTATAAAGAAAAATATTCCTCCTTGATCACAGCTTCATAAATAGAGAGAAGGCAGGAAGGGTCTTGTTCCATTTTGGAACAAGAAAGATAGCAAACCCATGACATGGAATTATTATTCTTTGGCTAGTTGTTGTGCAGAGAGCTTGATTAATGTAAGGTTTATATATGCTTTAGCATGAGAGGCATGAGTATGCACTCAACAAGCTGTCTAAAATAAACTTTATAGACTTAATACTTCTTGACAGACATTCTCTTTGTTATGAATGGTAAATTATTATATTTGGTATTTCTTAGGATTTCAGTGTCATAGAGTAACTGTTTTGAGATTCTGGAAATGCTTGTATAAAGACTACCTCTTAAGTACACACACAGTCAGTCTCAGCATCCTATAATAAATTCTTTTAATATATTATTATATAAGGTGTTTGTTTAGCATCATTTGGCTCACAGCAGATTTCTCTATTGTCATCATAATTAATCCCCATTTGTTCATAAATAGGTGTTCACCTGCTGTGTGTATGCATAAAATGTCCATTGACTAACAAATGGGAATATAGTAGTCACTAAGAGAAACAAAATTACCATTTCATAAAATCAAGTTAAGCCTTTTGTTTGCTTCAGAAYTCTCAGAATTTCTGTTCAGAATGCCAGTAGGGGATTAATGAAAGTAATAGGTTAAGTCTTTTTACACTCCATGCATATTAAATCAGTTGAAGCACTGATAAACCAATCCGTGTCCATGGAAAAAATTATCAGCAAGTAATAGCCCTAAGGTAACCTAGCCAATAAAGAAGCATTATTCTTAAGAGAAGATTTTTAACTCTGGTTTTATTGTAATTCCACTTTTCCTTACTGTCTAGTGGAAATACAGCCAAGATCACTGCAGTGGGTTTTACCCAGGTAGTCCATGTAACTGTACAATCTAAAGATTTCTATCACTAATTCTAATATCCACTCTCCATAGTAGGCCACGTTTACCAGACCCTGCATCTGTGGACTTTTGCTGGCTAGTTCTTTCTGTTCTGTCTTTAAAACCAAGAGAAACAAACAGTTCTCATACATGCTTTTTTTTCTTTATTAAATTATGTTTTAGTTTCTTTGAAAAGGGAAAGTAAGATGATGTTGAACAGAAATACATCTCATGGGGTTTAACCTTGTAAGTTGTTTTACCTTACATTTTGCCAAGGTGCTTTGGAATATTCGTATACCTACCTTATTTGCTGGAGGCAAATAATATTAACTTTAAACATCACATATGAATAGCAGTGGATACTGGTTGAGTAAAAAATAAACAATATACCTTGTACTTTATATTGTAAAAATAATGATAAACCATGAGTGAAAGGTGTCATACATTTTTCTGAGTTGTATTTTGGCAAACCCTTAGGTATCCAAAGGAAGAGAATTGATGTTTTAAAAAAAGAAAAACAGCAGTTAGGATTCTTTCTTCTCTCAACTATTAATTCATGTCCAGTATAGATTGTAGTGATTCACAGTTGTTTCCAAATGGAATGGTCAGTGAAATTCTTCTGGAGACTATGTAAAATACTTTCTACTGCCACAACAAGCATTGCTTTTAATAGACTTGAAGAAACTAAGTCTATAGAAACTGGGTACCAAATGTGCAAAAATTCATTTTGTCCAGTTGTTTTATATTGGAATAAATAAAATTTGCACTCTCAAAATCTGTCAGTAGGCATTGTTAACAAGCACTGATCTTTTCAGAAAGATGAATGTTCTGAATTCCCTTAGAAGTCACAGCATTTGAAATTTTAAAAGAAAATCACTCTAGAAAGTTGGGACTTACAGTTGAGTAGTTCTAGTAAGTTACCATAAATATGTACTATAAAATTAAACTTTGAAGAAGAAAGTTCACTCATTTTGATACACTAGATCACAGACTTCAGAATGAAGTCTTTTAATTCTTTGTGTGAAGATTCCTAAGAAAATTAATTGCTTTTGTTTTCACCACAGCAGATCCGTAGCACTTTTTTGTTACTGATTCATTTGTCTATGAGTTGTGCTACTTTTGTAGAGAAAGTATCTAAGGTATGTTTTGCTGCTTCTTTTGCAGGAAAAAATACATTTATGATGTCTGTGTTTGTTTTCAGAAAGCTATTGCCTATCTCTTTCCTTCTGGCTTATTTGACGAACGAGCCAGGCCCATGATGAAGGTAGGAGTTTTTGTTGCATTTCTGAGTACTTTAGCACAGTATTTTAGGCAACATTTTTCTTTTGCTGATGTTTGTTTGTTTATTTATTTACAGCATCCCACTGAAATTTTCCCAGAGAAGAGGAGTAAGTGTTTATTGATTTCTATTTCTAAGTTTATAATAGGAGTTTCACGTATGTAGAAGTGAGCAATAGAACCCCTAATCCTGATATTCTAGGTCTTGGGATAAAAAGTACTGCTGGATTGTGAAATGCCAGTGGTCTTTTCAGATATCTTGTGAACTGACTATAGATAAATATTTTTGATTGTTTAAAAATAAGTAAATACAGTAGGTAGGATGACATGCAGTATCTATTGAAATCGCTGGAACACCTTTTGTTGAATTCCGTAGCTTCTTGTCAGAGCTGTTTATCACATCCATAAAGTATTCATTACTATTTTTAACCAAAAAATTTCCTGGTGACTTCATTGCTCAGAAAGGTAGCAGATTTACAGCTTTGAAATCCCTATTGAGAGAATAAGGGTGATGTGAGTGGGAACTCACCCCAATATCTCCCAGTCATGTCTCAGATTTGACCTGAAAGTCCCAATTCTGCAGTTCTTACGTTTATGCAGTCTTTGGTGTTGCTCCTGAGATGCCTTGTGGAGTCCTAGTTGTAGCAGTGCTATGCCAATACGTTGGACAATTGCTCAGAGAGAACTTGACTAAAATCACCAATTCATTTTATGTAGAATATTAAAAATATATATCAAAACCTGTTGTTCCTTTTTGATTCAAATTTAGTATAAACTAGTAACATGGGTGAAAGGTCTACGTTCTCTGAGCTGTCAAGTTCTAGATGGACACATGATTTTTGGCAAAATCTTATTTTTTTTTCCTCCCTACTCCTTTACTTTTTTTCCTGGGAATTAATTGATGCTTTAATTTTTTTGGTCTTTGTGTATCTTTTGGAAAGCTATCTATATTATCTGAAATTGTAGAATGTCTGCTTTCAAATGGTATGATGCATTAATTTCTAACTTCACAGTTTTGTGAAATAGACAGTAGAAGGCAAAAGGGTAAGAGAGAGTTAATCATAATTACGCAATTTTAGAATCAAAGGGCTGATTTATGGCAGATCTGCCATACTCTGCAGGCTTTCGGCACCAAAGAATTCTTTGAGATGCTAGCTCTGTCCTGAGGAGTGCAAGAGCTGATCAGTATAAAAGTATTTATATCTAAAAATAACACCGTCAATAAATTTTATATTTTGTCAACTTTTTTCCCTCTTTTCTTTTTTTGGAAAATACCTTGTTATTTTATAAGACATTTAAATTTACTATGTCATAATTTTTTTCTTAAGTTGGAATTTAGTTGTCTTCTCAAGTTGCCTTTTAATGAATAAAACAGATAGGATGTGCTGAATTACATGGAATTGTGTTGTTGTTGTTGCTGTTGTTGTTGTTTTTGTTTGTTTGTTTTAATACTGAACTCATTTAAACTATAGCATGGGTCTCCAAGTTTAAACATCCCACAGACATTAACGTGTCCTAAAATCTCCCAAGTTCTGAATACAATTGCTTTACCTCCAAAACACAATTGTACTAATACTTAGTTTAGTTTAGACATATTATACTAATATGGAACTTGTTCTGGGTTTAGAACACTGTTTTATAGAGCTGTTAATCTTTCATCTTTCATGATCATTATGCAGGTTTCAAATGTCTCAATTTGTACTTTTTTCTATTCTAAACTGGATACCTGTATCTATAGTACCAACAATTCTGTCTTTGAAAGTTTAAGATCTACATGAGGGATTCCCTCATATTACAAGATATTTAGAAATACTATATTAAATAATTGGTTATAATTGCAGATCAAGATTGTTTTTTAACAGGGTAGTCTAAATTATTAGATTTCCAGACAGTTTGAATACCCAAGAAATGTTTTTGCTCTCTGATATTTAAAAAAGTAATCAGTGTTGTAAAAGAGGTTTATAACTGCAATTAAATACAAAGATTTTTTTTTAGTGAGTATATATTGCTTTCTTGTCTATTCTTGCCTCTGATTAGAAATCCAGTGGGGAGAAGATGGCCGACCATTTCACTTTCTCTTTTATACTGGCAAGCAGTCATATTATTCATTAATGCATGTAAGTATGTTACAATCTGTAATAAATAATGTTAGCTCTCTGTCAAGCATGTGTTATTCTAGAGATGTGTTTCAGGAGCCTCTGGATTTGCTCAGCATTATCGCAGTAGGCCTTAATATCACCACCTGAAGTTAAATGTGATGGATTTTCATTATGACACAATATCCATTCTTAGAGGTATTTTTATATCAAATTTAAGAGGACAAAGTACATTATACCTCCTGCTTTAATTTTGGGGTACAGTTGGGGCTATGAACTGGGTTTGAATAGTCTGAACACTTCCTTGTATGCTACATCTGGGTCAGTAGCACAAGGTTAGTACTGGAGAATGCATATACAACAAAAACGCCTAGTGCTAGGAAAATTCATTGTTGAATAGCAAATATTTTTCCTCTTAAAGGGCAAACCTATAGGAAATGTTATTTGTGCTGACATTTAGTATGAAGAAAATTTACATTTAAACTGCTTAATTGATTTTTTTTTTTAAGACTTTCATTCATGTAAACTTAAGGCTTATTCTGATTAGAATGGTTCCAGGAGTAAAAGATCTGTGTCTGTTTACCTTTATGTTAAAAACTGTATCTAATAGAATGTCACTAGATCCTGATTCTTGATGTGAATTATGAACAGACATTTCATATCTACGACCATCAACAGCACAAGCATTATGTGCCTCTTTAGAAGAGATTTTAGAGAGATATGCAGGTTTTTTATGTATACTTACAGAAGACAAAAGCATTAATTTTGAATGCAGAGATTTTTAATTGGACAGTCCTGTCAGATTTTGTTTCCTCATTAGATAGTCTTGAAAAGTTGATTCTATGATTAGTCTGTTCTCCAAAAATAAATTTTATGTTATCAAATTCTCTGCACAGCTTTACTGTGTGTAGTTTTTCTTACTAGAATTATTTGATATTTATTTGTGTTCTGTGTACCCAAAGGACAAAATCCCCACTTGTCAAGTACATTTATTTCTTTTAGAGAATAAAAACACACCCTTCCACTTCCCACCCCCCATTTTTTGTTGTTGACCTTGGGCAAATGAGCTTCTTGCCCTGGCAGAAATGAAATGAATGATAAATGTAGAGTGTGTCTTTGCTGAGTAATGGAGCTGCAGCATAGGCTTTCCACAGAGGTTTTCTCCTGCACAGCCTGAGGCAGCCCGAGGACCCCTGCTGTTCATTTAAATAGGTATGTCAAATCTGCCTCGAAACGCCACTGGTTTGATCTGTGGTAATATTTGTGAAGGTTCCATATGGACTTGAGCCCCCTGCAGTGCTAAGAAATAATGTACAACGCTTCATGGTGCAGACGCAAATTTTCTCTGAAAAGGGATGCAATGCTGCGTTTTAGCTGTCGGAGAGGATGATGGAGCTGACGCGCTAGGCCTGTCAACTTGTTACACGGATGGGTTGCACGCAGCGAGGCTGTGGAAAATCTGTGCCTTTTAACTTTTCTACTTAATCACGGTTGTAGCATTGCCTTTAGACTGTATGCTACATTAATTCTCTTCCTGCCTTCTGCCTTTCATCGCAAGTTTCACGGAAAAAAGTAAAGCATGCAGGTCTTGTAGAGGAGCCTTATCAAACAGCTGTCATCTGACAAGCCATTTGCATTTGTTTTGGCTGAAACAGAGCAACCCAAGGGCAAGATGTTTTGTTGCATTCCATCATAATGAAGAAATTACAAATTTTACAAGGAGCACAAGTTTATTTTTAGCTCTTCCTAGCCTTTAGAAAGGGTATGCAAGATTGCATTGGGAATTTAAGAGAGTAGTGTGCATCTTGTTGCCACACTGTAAGAAACCACCTTCAAACAAAATGAGTTTGACAAATACAAATTTCATTAGTATAGGATATCTAAGTACTTGAGCATTCTTAGAATGTTTCTAAATATCTTCATTAAATAGAATTATATAAACCTGAATCCGTTAAGTGGCGTTTAACAATCTTTTAGTTAGTCAACCAAATGAAAGAAGAAATCTGCATAAAATTCCCTGTGTTATTTTAACCTCTTATTAGGTAAGGCTAATGCGTGCTGAAGAAAATGTATTTTAAAGTCTCAGAGCTAATTCATTTGGCTAGGAGAACAGAAAGGTTATATGTTAATACAGTCTAGTGTAAGTAATCAGTCCCATTTGAGGATATCCTTTAAATTGTTACATAAAGTATAATAAATAGGATAAACATTATTGAGCTTAAACTTGTTTGTCATTACTTACTACATAGACTCATGTGGAACTTGAATTTTATTAATTGCAAGTGAGATAACTGGTCGCAATATCATTAGTTTAGTTAATGCTAATAAATAGTATTACTTATTAAAAGAGTGACTGCATATATTTTCCATATGTTTTATAACAGGCAATGTGTATGTTGATATATGGCTTGAATATTAAGTGAACTTTTATAAAAGATACTCACTTTTTATACTCCCATTGTTGTCTTTGTTCTGCCTGTTGAATAAAGTTTAGTTGTAGGGAAAAGGACAATTCATTTCTCTCTTGGTACACAAAAGTGTTGCACAAAACACCATTTCACAAATGTTTAATGACAGTAGATTTGATCATCTTCTAACTTCAGAGTTTTTTCAAAGAGAAATGTCATATTTTTGTACTGTGCAGAACAAGACAAAGTAGTCTCTGCAAACAATTCTGTGTAGCAAATATAATTTTATGTTGTTGTGCTTTTTGTATCTTTTTAGAAATATCAGAGATTGTAGATAATATATACAACAGAGCATTTTAACTCTTAGAAAAATAAAAGCGAAAAAAGAAAGGTATACGTTAAAGTCAAAAACATGTAAGAAGCGAAGAAAAAAAGGCAAAATACGATATAAAATTGCATGGGCTCTGCAGCATTTTTTAACCATAATATTAAATTATATTCCACACAAGGTGTTTTCCATAAAAATCTGTTCTTCTAGGGTTCCACTTGCTAATTTCTTTCCTTTTTTTATACAGAGGGAAACAAGAATATTATTTTTCATTTTAAAAGGGTGCATCCTTGTACAGATCTGAGATTTGATCCCTCTATTAGAAATGGAAGCATTTCAGTACATAGCCAATCTTGTGAAATCAGCTATTTTGATTGTATAATAGCTGAGTTTACAAGACACACAGATGTGTACATTCATGAGTTTGACTATTGAATCTCTAAATGATTAGTAAAATCTTCACCTGCCAGCTTTGAAAAAACAAGCTTCTTCAGAAGCTTTCTTTAGTCTTTGGGGAGTGAAGATTTGTCAGATAAATTACTGGGCATTGCATGTGATTCCTGATTTTGCAAAGACTCATCCACGTACTTTACTTCACACATGTGATTGGTTCCATTAGTCTGACAACTTCATCTCTATACAAAAAATTGAATACATGCATTAATTTTTTTTAATACTTAGGACCAAGATTTTGTCTCATGAGAGATGCAAGTCCAGTTTTACTGCCAGGAATATGCAGGAAATTATATTTAGCAAGAGCATTTCTCTTACACTTAGAAGTACTTTAAAATAGTACTTTTTAATGTTATTTGAATTCATCTCCTGTGTAAAGGGTTTTTGTTTGTTTGTTTGTTTTTGATTTTGTACGAATGGATATTGCTACAGTAATTCAACCAGAATAATTTGAAGGGATCATCTTAATTCTCAGAAGTGCACATTATTCGAACTTACACATGCTGTGCAGTTTTGGTATTCTGTAAGAATACCTAAGGAATATCTTAAGGAAAATCTTACTGTCCCAGCTGTTGTAAAACTTTCTTTGTAGCTGTAACAATGAATTTCTAAGTCTAAAAACTGGCGGGTGGCAACTCATACCTCATTTCATTTAGCTATGTATATCAGTAGTTCCTGAATGTGATGACTGAATCCTGAAGTCTCCCTTGAACTTGCTTCATGTTACCTGAAGATATTTCAGTTGTTGTTTAGAAGCAATTCAGACTACAATCAGTCTGTGCTAAGGTAACAGCTGTGATTCCTGCCCTTTTTTTTTTTTCCTTTGTTGGTACGACTGATGTAGTTGTCTTTTTGTTAGGCTCCTGTTTAATGTATTCTTTGCTGACCACTCCAATAAATAAATGTGTATGCCAGAGTGTAGCGAAGATGATGGGTGTTTGTGAGGAGGCAGATTGGACTTCTCTTGCCAGGTAGGAAGGTGGCACTGTATGCCTTATGGAGACAAGAGTGTGAGCTGAGAGGCTGGCAGCAAAGTGTAAACCCTTCCTATACATTTCTAAGACCCACTAACCCAGTACCCCTCCTGATTACTTAGCAAGCCTTCTCAGTGTCCAAAATCTCTTCCTCATGCCTGGTTTGACTTCATCCAGTTCCACAAACTCACAGAGCTCACAGGAATCTGACAGGTCTTCCAGTTGAGATCTCTCCAGATAGATGACCTGCAGCCAAAACCTTCCTCCTTCTTCTCTTCCCTCCCCCCTATAATCCAGAGTAGAAGCTTCCATACTGATTCTTTCTCACATCTAACTACAAGTGCATAAAAATTGCTTGGTGACAGGCACACCTCACGTCATCTAACCCAAACCATGTTGGGGGGGTGGTTTCTTATATAGAGAGAGAGTAAATTTTGCATCCTGACAGGCTGGTCTGAAACGATCTATTAGAATTATTTGCAGTGTGACATGCATCTTGCCCAAAGTAATACTACCACATCTTGTAACTTTACAAAGTAAGAGATCTACTGATAAATTTGTGAGGTTTGGGAATATTTGAAAGTATAATTTGTTGTGCTCTTTTATATGTTATTTCCTATGTCCCAAGATAAGTAGATTGTAAAACAAATGTGAACTCTTACAGATTCTTAGTTCCTACCTGACACAGCTATTTCTATCAAAAAATAAAGGATTTCTGGAAGGCATACTGCTGTAATACATGAGTTTCTGCACTGTCTCAGGGGAAGGTGAACAGTTTTATACTCTAGGGTTTTATACTGTGGAATTATTCCAAAAATACTTTTGTTCACTCTGCAGTTAAAAGTGTCACCAGTGACCTGCATCAAAGACTTTTTTTAGTGAATTGTCCCCATCTATTTAAATGCCTTTGAGTGTAGCTCAGATAACAATCTGTTCTTAGTTCATACACTTTAAGTACAAATATTTTTAGTATATGTGCGGGTGTGTTTTTATATTAGTGGATAAATCAGTTTGAACAGTAGGTGCTTGTAGCTGTGAGAAAGGTTGTGGGTTTTTCTGAACAAACATTAAGAGTTGCAGAATCTTTGTCTTATTGCAAACCACAGTATTACTTATGTTAAGAACAAGCATTTCAATCGTTAATTTTTGACAATAAGCTGCTTACATTTCCTCTCGCTGATGATCTGTTTTCTTTGTAAGAAGTACAAAGGAAAAAAAAAAAGGATCCTTCCTTGTCCCCAGTAATTCTGTTACTGTAGTTTCTCTCTAGGTTTAGAAGCTTTTACTAAAACTCGTCATATTAATGAAATAACTGAAAGTGATTATAAGCTTTCTGTTTTCACTTGTTAATAAAAGGAAATTCTTCAAAATGTAAGTACTTTGCTCTAGTACCACAGCTCTGTTTCATTTTAGTATTATTTATAATTATTTCTCCAAATACTCTTATTTAACATCTAATTTAAATTACTGTCATGATTAGGAGTATTTGCCTTTGTGTTTTAGAACAAAAAAAATCTCTGAAAATTATTGAGATGAAGAAAAATGGAAAATATTTTATTAAAAGAATGTCTCTCCTGTAATAATTTCAGTGCAGCTTTTAAAATATTTTTGTTTTTCTAAACTTGTAAATCACTGTCACAGTTAGCTTTGTTTGAAAATGCATAGCTAAGAATTTAAGAAAACTCTAACTGTTACGCTAAAAAAAAAAAGAGCATTAGTACTGAAATCCAGAGTCAATACATTTGTAACATTTGAAAGAACAGAAACTCTGATTACGGTAACTGTACAACCTTAAATTTGTCTCTAGGGACATGCCTGGGTGAGAGGGAATTCTAACTGATGCAGGCCACTTCTACAGCTGAAAATCTAGATAAACGTAGAAAAACCTAACTAAATTAAATTAATTATTTTTTTCATTCTTATACTTTGTCAGTATTTTGATAAAGTCGAGATAAAACTACTGTACAGTATGTTGTGGAAGTACATTGATTATACAAATGTTGCTTTTCTGTATATGTTTGAGAACTTGTTTTAAGCAAGCATATACACAAAGACAACAAAGATTGTTAAGAAAAATAGCAGAATTCAAAATGAATTAATTTGAACTACATATAAAAATATTAAATATACTGAGTTCTTGTTTGTTTAGTTTTAACTCCCTGTATTTTTTTTTTTGATTGTTGTGGTTTTGCCTGTGTTTTGACCTTTTCTGAATTTTAGATGTTTGGAGAGCTAAAGCAACTAAATGTGTGTTCTTAAATAAAAAGATAAATATTAAATGGAGACATGCATTTAAACTTTTTTCCATACATGTTTTTAGGAAACATATGGAATATTGCTAAATGCTCAGAAATACCAAGACCAAATGACGGCTCAAGGCTTTCCTCCTGAGAAAGAAAAAAAGTAAGTTTCCAGTTGGAATGAATATTGGTATTAACTTTCTTAAAATGCTTCAGTATGTTATTTTGGCACTTCTTATAGTCTTAGATCCCAGTGTTGTTGACCTGTTGAATTTGGAGAGAATATATAATTCAATCCAAATTCAAGAGAACTGTATTTCTGCAGTCTTCCCCCACCCCACCTGCCTTTTATTCCACAAACACATTTTTGGACTTTTCACTGTTCRTTTGCTACTATTTGTAAGTTAATTTCATGTTTAAAAGTATATCTGTAATACTTGTGGAGTGCTCAGTTCTCACTGTATAAATAGGAAAAAAACAACTATTTCTCTTGCTCTTGAATCTCTCCTCCTGCTCTTTCACTATTTTCTCCTGTATAAGAATTCTAAAGTGTGATTTGAAAATAAATAATATCCAAGATTCAGTGCCTTCTGCCTATGTATGGAATTTTCTAATTACTTCTTTATTAAAGATTTTTGAAAGGAGAAGGTTCTTTGTGAGAAGGCTTTTGTGAACATCAAATAAGTTGCTCAATTCTGGAAAAATACTAAGGTGTAAAGCTCAGATCTTGTCTTTCATTAGTTACAGTTCTTGAATATTTTTATTTGCAAATATTTCACTCAGAGTATCAAAATACATTGTTTTGCTATTTTACTTCTAATAGTTTTGAACAGCTAAATCATCAAAACTGCAGTCATTCTAGACAATTTTATTCGTCTGAATTTGTTTAAATATCACCATTGTTAGTTATTGAATTTAATTTCTTTAAATTTATCTTCCTTCTTTCTCCTCCTTAACCTCTCTGATAAGCATAGCAGAAGCTGTTCAGCTAGTTAGCTCCTGAACAGAAAAGATGCATGTCAGCCAGAGGAAGGAGCTATGGGGAAGTGCTGGATTTGTGGTTTCTTAATGCATGCCATCAGGATTGCTTTTGAAATGAGTATGTGCTTTAAGAACCAAGCTTGCCTTTTTTTTTTTTTTAAGAGAATAAAGAAGAATACAACCTATTTTGAGATTTTTTTGAAACACTTTCTTGATATGGTAGAATATTAAATCAAGCAAGTAGTTAAAAGAAATGGATTCGTCTGGGGAATTTTGATTTCAGCACTTACTGCTTTTTTGCCAAGTAGCTTTTTTTGTATAGTTACTTTTTTCAATATGGAAGTCGTTTTTATATTTACTCTTGCTGTGTATTTTCTAGCCAGCTTTATGTGCTATTTCAGTTGCACGTCATGTTGGCTTTTCATTTCTTAATTTCAGCAATTTTTAAATTTATGTTAGGAAGAGAAAGGATTAATTTGCTGGATTATTTCTGTTTCTTAAATAACAAAAGTTCATGTTTCTTCATGGTTTAAAGAAAGGGTCCCATGACATACAGAATGTTTTATCATCGATTCATGTTAGTTTCTGAGCAGACAAGGGAACAAATAAGTTCAGTTTCTTAGCGTATCTTTCTGAAAAATAATTTGATATGACTCTTCACAGAGCTAAGCCAATGGATTTACTGATGTGGAAAATGGTCAGAAAGGTGGTCAGAGTTGAAAGCTTTTTCCCTTTTTACATTTGTAAAACTTCAAAGAAGTCAAAGGATTATTTGAGAACTATTTTCCATGTTGAATGTGGCATTTCCTCTGGGATGTGCCTGGATAATTTAACTCCCGATGTAGATAAGGTTTTCTGGTTGGGTATGTTACTTTGATTTTGGGGTGGGGGGAAGATGGAAGATGGCACGCATTCTGTAATATTAAACATAGAGTTAGGACCTGATACTGAAAGACTTATACGCTTACATTTACATATAGCTAGTTCCAGTGAAGTCAATGACATTTTTCACATGTGAAAAGCTATAAGCTTAAGTCTTTCAGGAGCAGGACCTTTTTAAATTTCCTTTAAAAATGGTGTTGTTTCTAAGTAAACATTTCTCAGGCCCTGCCTCAAAAAAAACATTAAAATATGTACTTAAGAAGAAGTACTACTTAATCACCTTGAGTAGGGGTGCTTTTCTGAATTGGATCTTCCTTAATGCCACTAAAAATATTCATTAAGATTATAGTAGCAGTTAAGAAACTACAGTTACATCTTTGCTTTTAACTTACTTAGTAATATTGGTATGTATATTTATGGTGACGTTCTGTTTTGTCTTCATATGATATGTATTTCACAAAGGTTTATTTCAGGCATTGATTTTTCTTTGTATTGGCATCTCTATATGAGGCTGTTTTCTTACAAATTTCTGCTGTTGCTATCATCAGTGCAGTTTCTGTATTGTTATCCAGAATAGGAGAGCTGATACCAACTTCTGCTTGTTGTCTAATCTAGCACAGAGCAGATCAAGATGATACAGTAGATAAAAGGCAGTATGTCATTGCTGCATTACTACTTTGACATACTTACTGCTAGTGATGTTGCACGAATGAGCAGAAAAGTAAATACCAAGGGCAAAAAATACTGTTGCTTTAGGATTTTTTTAAGGTTCTGCCTACAATTTTGTTCTTTACTGCTTGCATATCTAGCAGCAGGTTTTTAAAACTAAGTTTTAAGCTGTGGGGAAACTAGCTTACTATTTGAAGGTTACTCATGCTCACCAATCTTGGATTTTAGTAATATGAATAACCTGTAAATGAAATTCATAATTTTAATACGGTTAATTCAGTAGGTGAAGTTACCATTCCTTTCAAAAGATAGGTGTTTTAAAATCAATGCAGGCCTTGTCATATTTACTATAGGAACATGATTTGTATTTATTTGTAATGGAAAATATATTTCTGAACTGAGACTGTATGTGTGGTCCTTTGTGACGTAACTCTAATTGCACAGTTAATTAAAAGAAGAATGTATGTGATATTTTAAACAGAAACCTGCCTGGCAGCAGATGGCTGACTAAGATGGAATTGGAAGAAATGTTGTTAGAAAAACTGTCAGATCATGATGTAAGTAATTAATCTTTCTAATCATAAGGGGGCTTGTATCTTAAAAATACAGACTGTGGGTGCATTTTTAGATACTGAAGAGGTACTACTTAGAGGCAGGTGCTTTTATAAAGAATTTTTCTCTTCCTTCCCGAGAAGTCTATATATGCTCACAACACTRTTAGGCTGGTTTCATATCATCTTTGAAAATACCCTAAGCCCCTTGCTTTTATCTAGAACAGTACAGAACTATTAGGGATTTTACATTGTTACTAACATATTTTAGCTTTTCCCACTAGCATACTAAGGCCTAGAGTAAATGGACTTGTTTCTTGTGATCTAATTATGTAGTCTGGAATGGAGTATAGTGGCACTCTCTAATAGAAGTAAATGGTCGTTTATTCAAATTAATTATTTATTGTACTCTCACAGGTTCTAGAAAGGTGGGGTAAATATTCAAGATAAGAAACATTATGGATTTATATATTGGTAAACCTGCACAGAGATCATTTAATCTTATGAGGGACATGATAGTGATAGAAAAATTAGAAAAAAAATGATCTAAAGTAAGAAATCCTTTCCTTAAGGATATAGTGTTGGCTACAGATCAAATACCAGAAGCAAGATACAAAGCTAGATAGATCGATCCATGGTCTAATCCAGGTCAGCTCTTTATATGGTCTCCTTGATATGAAGTATTAGGAGGAGGGAAGAGAATTTTTGCAATTTTTTTCAGTATCAACAAACTCTATTGCTATCTAGACTTGGAGTCCTTCTTTACATGCATCTCTGGGAATAAGGTAGTTATGTTACAATCAAACCTGTTTTTTTCCAGTTTAAACTATAATTCTTACGCTTTTCTTACTCAGAGCTTTTCCTACAGTCCTCTAAACAGCATTAGTTTTAGTAACAGCAGGTTCAGTTGTATGACCAACTTTAATTTTGTTTTGGAAGTTTAAGCTTGTATATGATAGTACCAGAGAATATGACACTGAGCATATCAGGTATTTTCTCATGTAGAAACAATGGTCTTCAATACTGTGTCCTATGGACAACATTACTGAGGAAAGAGCATGGCAGCAGCCTATATGCCCTTCACTCGCTTGTCCTCCAGAATGGTAACATATGATGGCTTCCTTGACTACAGACAATGTGAAAAGGTCTTGAGCAGATTGTTGCCCATAAACATAAGTGTTCTTTGCTGCTTTATTTTTTTGATCATTACAGCTCTGTATAATAACAGTAGACTAAAGAAGAAAAAAACCTCCCATGCAAAACTGTGAAGCCTCACTCCACAGGAGTAAACATTAAGGCTTAGATGTATTTGAAACATCTAGGTATGAGCTACCCACCTTACCTGCTCAATTTTTTGTATTTTGCATTACAACAAAATTTTCTGTGGTGTTTGCATTATTAAAATAAGAGTTATTGAATTTCCTTGTACTCTGCAAGTAAAAGTTGTTGAAGGCTTTCATTATCTAGAGCCTTCATAATTTTTTTGTTTTTTTATAGTCACAATTTTTAAAGGCTTTACCACACATCTCTATCAGATCATTAGACAGAAGTAGCTTTCTGAGTGATGTCAGAATTACAAGAGCTATTGCTATGTTACCAGAAAGGAATTAATTTTGTGCAGAACATTCTGGAAATGAAGAAAAGAAATATTCTTGAAATTACTTTTAATAACAATAAGTAAAGAAAAGTTATGATATCTATATGAAAAATCCATTTTAGATGTTAGCATACCTTTATATCCTGTGACCAGCTACCTAGCACTCCTGCCAGTAACACTTCATAACAGGACGCCCCAGCTTTTAGCACAAATGGGTTAACACAGTGGTGTTTACTCTTTAATCACATGTTGAAGAACTTGGGAGGGGATATAAGGGGGGAAGGAGAACCACACAGTAGCAAAGTATAATTTATTTCAAGAGGTTGCCCTTTAAGTCAAGTATCTCTTGAATTTTTAAATAGCTTGATTGTTCAGTTTTAAAGGAAATCATAAACATTAAAGTAACTCAGCTTGAACAGCCCAAGATAGATAGATAGGTATTTCCTGTATATATTATGAAATATAATCATTTAAGAGGTTCAGTTTACTGCAATAAAATTAATTCCATGTCAATGAACATACGCTGACTTACTGAAAATGAGGTGAAAATCTTTTCCTTTTGCCATTTTAATAAAAGAATAATAAAAGATTGAAGACTTCCTGAATGTTTTCTTTTGAAAAATGAGATGACCTTCATTCTAATATAATAAGCCTGTATTACAAGGAGTTGGTTATACTTCGAATTAAAGATTCATTGTTGCCTGAAGAAAGGATTAGGTATCTTTAGTCACACAAAATGATGCATCTGCATGCTGTTCTTAAATCAGCATGTAGGTGCAAAAGTGTCATCTTGTCAGAAATCATCAATAAAAGTGAAGTAGGAAAGATCAAGTATATAAAAATAGAAAGTTTTAGCAAATGCAATTACACTTGCATCCCTTAATGAACTCTTATTGTCTACAGTATTCAAGATTTATTCAACTGCTACAAAAATTGATGATGTTGCCATATGGTAACAATGAAGAGAAGTATATGCAGAAGTTTTCCAAAGAAATTGCTACGCAATTACAAAAAGTGGTTATTGAACCCTTGAAGTATGATGAGCAAGGAGTGGCCTTCAGCACTGGTGAAGGTAAGAATTTCAAGTTGGTTGGTAATGATACATAATTTTTCCTCTTCAGACTCTTTATGATACCAGTGTAGGACACTGCTGATGGTCTCACTTCTTCATTTTACATGCTTATGTGTATACTGTATATACCATGTAATTATCTTATATTATGTTATAACATACTAAATTATGATAGGCCAGGTAACAAAGTGGGAATTTTTGGCACAAAGCCTATCAACTGCTAGTTTTTATTTGTATTTCTGTACTGTAGAGAAGACCCCATTGTGTCACACATTGTACAATGCAAAAAGCTTTCTTTGCCCCCAAAAGTTGACTTTTGAACTTAAAGGGCAGGGAAGGGGGGATGTACAAATACAGATGGAGAACTTCATAGATGAAACAAAATGTTATTGCTTAATGTGGAAGTGACATGCTTAGACCACTGAGTAACCTTTATCATGACCTTTGTAGGCAGTCCCAAAAAGGAAGATTTTGTAGGGGATGTGAAGAATAAACAGCAAGGCAGTTGCATATTTGCAAACAGCCCAGGAAAAAGCAAAAGAGGACTTGTTAAGTTTTCAAACAAGTAGACGAAGCAGATCTAGAGACAGGAATAGGTCATTTGGTATTGAGTCAGAGATGATGTTAGAGAGAAGCCATGAAGGTCTCTGCATTTTGTGAACACAGACTATTTTACATTTTCAATGGAGGGACACAGTGGAGGAATGATGTAATCTGAGTGACTATCTAGGAAAATTAATGTAGCAACAAAAGGGGTAGGAAAGTCTGAGGATTTTCTGGACAGAGCATATGAAAGTTTGTGCTTACGCACATGCACACACCTCTTGATATCTATGCTGTACTCTTAAGAGGCATCTGAGTCAAAGATGAAGTGTATTCCTAAGCAGCAGGCAGAGGATGATGATAATCAAGAACAAAGGTGGCAGAGAACTTGAGGAGCAAAACAGAGCTCTGTTCTGGCTGGGTTGACTTCAAGATTAAGTCAACGAGATGTGAAAGAGCCAAGCTGAGATTTGGTCCACAGTGGTTTTCAGTAGTGTCTTCAGAACGGTAGTTGCTGAGGTTGGTAAACATGCAACCCATGTTATTCAAGAAAAGCCAGATAAGTTCAAGAACAGTCTTGTTTGTGTCTCCCATCACCCGCTAAATTAAACAAATGGTCTAATCTATTTCTAAATCCATTTATCAAAATGATTATTTCCGTTGTGTTACAGAAGATCGATCTTTAGGCTTTAGGGTAGAGAGTTTGTTGTGCTTTAACTTGAAGCTAATGCTTTTACAGACAGAACTGAACTATCACAGGGAATTTCTGAGGAAACTATGCTAAATGATGCATAAGCATTGCTTATACCAGTATAATTAAAGCATTAACCTTCTTTCATGTGAATATTCTTAAACTGCTGTACCTTTAGATGATTTTAATAAAGTATTTTAATATTTGACTTAGAAATTGTATTTATGACAAACTTAGATGTTCAACAGTCTTTGTTTTCCTATATTGTGACCTCATTAGGTCCAGAAAATTTCCTGATCTGCTAAAGTTAGGGAAGGTACACTATTACCTTCTCCCCATTTTTTTCACTAATAGAAATAGATTAAAATCATGGAGACTTCCATAGCTCTTAAAACAGGAAAGAGCCTTTTGGGGTCGTTGACAAGCCTGCATATTGATATATAAATTGAATTATATTGAAAATTGATTGTTCATTGTTTGTATTTACTTCCTTCTCCTCACTTTTTGTTTCTGTAGCATTCAAAAGAAACCTCTGGTACTGTATGAAAGTGTAAGATTTGCTTAACTTCTTGAGCACTTGAAATTTCTGAAAATATTAAAGTCACTTAACAGATTGGTTTTGCTTCCTTTAAGGTCAAAGAAAAACTGCAAGAGCTACTGCAGTAGTTTATGACAATGGAAGTGGAAAAATTACAGTGAATGGAGTGGATGTTTTACATTACTTTCCAGTGCTGCAGGACAGGTGAAAGCATTATGAAATGCTGCATTCTTCCTGTACTGAAAATATTTCACCAAAAGTCAGGCCATACAATTGTATTTCGGTGCTATATTCCATGGAGTTGATGTTATGTCTCTCCTCCTCCTGCCCCCCATAAGTATCTGTTTTATGAAAACTAGCCTTGTTTTTCCTTCTAGTGTCGAGGACTTAGTAGTATAAGAACTGATAGCTAAGCCTTGCTCTCAGTGTTTCTCCTCTCCCTTTTTGAAGGGGTGCAAAAATCAAGAACATAGCCTATGTGGATAAGTCAAGTTTTGGTCCTCTTAGAAAAGGCTTGCAGTTTACTTAAAGGAAAAAAAAAAGCCTCTTACAATATGCTTCCTGAGAGACTTAAAAACTCATGTGTGATTACTGTCATACAGTAGCATAGTGGAAAAAAACAAGGTGAGACACTTCATATAAAGCTTCAGATTTTGGAGGATATGCAGAGTTTGTTAATCTTCTGTAGATAAGACTTCTCATAAGGGATAGAAAGTTTCCTGTATTAGCCTTATATGATTTTTATTTTTTTATATATTGTGGTAACTAAGTTCAAGAACAAAGTGAGAGGTTGCTCAGCCTGAATATCCAGAGCTGACAAATTTTGGCATTTGTAGATAATCAGTGAGACAAACTTATTTGCAAAACCGAACTTAAAATACTTACTCTTGGCACTCTGTATATGGTCCTAGCGGTGAATTTCCCATTGATTTCATTGCTTTCAGTAGAAGTTAGGCATCTAAATGCCTTTTTGGAGTTCTCTGAAAATTAACTGTGGTTTTCTGCTTATACTATGATAGGAAATGTGCATAATATGTAAATGATGTAACTGTATAATTTTTTTTTTTTTTTTAAAGAGAACAGTTGTTGTTCCCTTTCCAGTTTCTTGATAGAATTGGAAAACATGATATGATCTGCACAGTCTCTGGTGGAGGTAGATCTTCGCAGGCTGGAGCAATACGTTTAGCCTCTGCAAAAGCCTTGAGGAGTTTTGTGACTGAAAAGGAGGTGGAATTTATGAGGCAAGGTAGGAGTAGAAACTTCTATTTTATAATTAACTGAATTAATACAATGATGATGAAGGACCAGATGCTGCAAATTTGAGTAAATAATCCCAGTGAAAACTTCTGTGTATATATTAATTGGATCTGAATTTATTTGTAAATTGTTTTCAGTTGTTTCCTAACATCCTTTGTATACATTTTGGATGACTTGTCTTAGGTCCCTAAACCAGTTTGTATTGTGTCTACATAGAATCACAAAACATGAATATATATTCACTAACAAATAAATCTGGACCAGGCATTTTGTAAGCTGTAAGCTAGTTATACTGTATTTTGTTTCACTTGGGTAGCCTCACCTTGCTCATGTTTTAAAAGCCTTATTTTCAAACTTGAACACTAGTGAGTTAGCTTTGAAGGGGGATAGTAATGAGCACAAACAGATTGCATGAAACAAGCCAGAGTGAAGGAGCTTCTTACCTCTATCGCCTAATTCAGGGTTCACAAATTGGCTAGGATAAGATACTTGGATACTTAGATAACTGCAGTATTTAATACTTCTCAGTGGTTACCTTTGCAGCAACTGCAGAATTATGAACAGTGAGCTTTTAATTATGCTTTTAGCACTAGTAGGGAGGATACCTATACATATTCTTATCAGAACAGTTACTTTTCCACTCTGTTCCCATCCGCAAAAGTAAAGCTTTCTTTATGCCAGTATCTTTGCAACAAGTTTCTCTGATTATAGTTTTTCAGTATTGACGAGTGTACCTTGTTAAGAATACTTCTGTAAATGTGCATTTTAAAGAATCCAGTATATATAACGAGATCAGCATAACTCTGAGCAGGTTTTGGACATTGCCAAATACGTTTTTGAAACACTTGTGTACTGTAAAGGTTTAAGTAAAATGTATTTAAAGCAATAATCTGGAATTTTTTTAGGGTTTGTAAAGTAAAATATGAGAAAGTTCAGTTATTAAGAAAAGTTAAAATATTATAGTGTCAGATTAAATTTCTTTTAGCTTGTTTTATACTGAACCTTTATCCTTCTAGATGTTGTAATTCATATGCAAAATTACTGGCTGTCTTGAATCCCCCTGTTGGCATGCTCGTGTAGTATACATGTAATATAAACTATTAACAATAAGTAAATGCCATTTTTCTGTGTTCTGTAGCTGGACTACTAACATTTGACCCACGTTTGAAGGAACGAAAAAAGCCTGGTCAAGAGGGAGCCAGACGGAAGTTCACCTGGAAAAAGCGTTAAGTCTGAGTAGATTAAAGAAATGCAGAATGCTACAAGAATTTCAGAACATACCTAATTATGGTTTAAAATTGTTATATAAATATATTTAGTAATAAATATTTTTTTCCATTATGACTACCATGTTTTCTCTATTTAAAAAACAACAAGCGACTTTCTTTATGTTTATTTATATAAAATAAATCTTTGAAAATTGTGGAATGATTTCTCAAAATACTAGATCTAGAATAGCAGCTTCTTTATGTCTTAGCTCCACTGAAGTTGATCACAATTTATTGTTGGTAGATTATAACTTTTCAAAAATCAGTCTATTTGTTTAGTGGCTTGACTATCTAAATTCCAGAATTAGGCAACTACTAAACAGATATTTGGACCACARTGTTGAAGTACCTCTCTGCCTCACAGGAATTTGAGGCAAAGTGACAATTTTCCACCTAAACTATGGTAGGGTTGAAAAACTAGCGAGAATGGTACTGACAATTGAGGGGCAGTAGAGAGAAGAGTCACAGAAGCTAACCTTTTTCTATGGAATCTGTCGTCTTCAGGATTCCTCCCTAGGTTAAGCAGAGAGTGATTCAGAGCAAATACCTAATTTTAGGTGCTCTGAATCACCCTCTGGAGGAGTCAGTTCCTCTGTTCTTCGCCATAAATGTAGAAAGAGCTGGAGGGACTAGGCTGAAGTTGGCCTTTTCAAATACTCTCCTTCTCCACTTCTTAAATCTCAAGGGGCCTGATCAAGGAGATGTGTTCTGAATATGGCTAATGTACAGGTAGCGCTGGACTCTGTCAAATACAGTCATAACTTTTCTTTTTTAAAATCAGAAGCAGGAGGTGATGACAGTGCTGCCCACTGCCTATCTATAATTGTGGCCTTCCAAAATAGATTACTGGTTACAGCACTTACCCCAAAAGTGAAAAATTTTGGTTTATTTTCATCTTCCCTCCTGAGACAGAGGTCAAATATATAGAGCTTCCAGGAAAAATGCACTGATCACTAGACTATAGGAAGACATCCTTCACCTTTTCTACAGCAGAAAAGAATGTAAGGTTCATTGAAACAGGGGAAAGCAGGCAAAAAGAAATACGCTGTCTCCCATAACATCCTCATAGGTAAGCTGATGAAGTACAGGCTACATGAGCAGACAGTGAGGTAGATTGAAAACTGGCTGAATGGCAGAGCTCAGAGGGCTGTGATAAGTGGTGCAAAGTCTGATTGGAAGCCAGTAACTATGGGTGTACCACAGGGGTCAATGCTGTGTCCAGTCCTGTTCAACTTCTTCATCAGTGACCTGGATGAAGGGACAGAGTGCAACCTCAGCAAATTTGCAGACGATACAAAACTGAGAGGAGTGTATAATAAACTAGAGGGCTGTGCTGCCATTCAGAGGGACCTTGACAGGCTGGAGAGAAGCGCAGATAGGAACTTCATGAAGTTCAACAAAGGGAAGTGCAGAGTCCTGCACCTAGGGAGAAATAACCCCATGCACCAGTACAGACTGAGGGCTGACCTGCTGGAAAGCAGCTCTGCGGAGAAGGACTTGGGAGTCCTGGTGGACAACAAGTTAACCATGAGCCACCAGTGTGCCCTTGTGGCAAAGAAGGCGAATGGTATCTTGGGCTGCATTAGGCAGAGTGTTGTGAGCAGGTCAAGGGAGGTGATCCTTCCCTTCTACTCAGCCCTGGTGAGGCTAAATCTGGAATGGTGTGTCCAGTTTTGGGTTTCCCAGTATAAGAGAGACATAGAGCTACTGGAGCGAGTACAGCAAAGGGCCACTAGGATGCTTAAGGGACTAGAGCATTTCTTATATGAGAAAAGGCTGAGATAGCTGGAACTGTTTAGACTGGAGAAGAGAAGACTCGGGGAGGGTGTTAAGAGGACAGGGCCAGACTCTTTTTCAGTGATGCCCGGTGTCAGGATGAGAAGCAATGGGCACAAACTGGAACACAGGAAGTTCTGTCTGAACATGAGGAAAAACTTTTTTACTGTGAGGGTGACAGAGCACTGGAACAGGTTGTCTAGAGAGGTTGCAGAGTCTCCATCCTTGGAGATATTCAAAAGCCATCTAGACAGGGTCCTGGGCAACCTGCTCTAGGTGACCCTGCTTGAGCAGGGGGCTGGACTAGATGATCTCCAGAGGTCCCTTCCAACCTCGACTGTTGTGTGGTTCTGTGAAATACAACTCTCTAGTTCTAGTAATCAGGGTACCTGCCCAGCTATGAGAAAGTCTGGGTTCCTTCCAAGTTTCTTTTAATTTAAAGGACTGCAATACCTGGAATTCTTCCCAACTGRGTTTTCTAAGTGCCAGAGTACAGCCTTTCCTCATTTATATTTGCCATAGATTATACCAAAAATAATACACTTCACAGGTAACAAAATGTACTAGCAGGTCACTGCAGGTGATATACAAATGACTATGAGTGATCTCTATGGGTCATTATTCCCAAGCACCATTCAAGAGGGGTCAGTAAACAAGAGACCTTCTGCACTGAGTAAAACAGGATCAGAAATTGTGCTTCAGAGGTATGCATCCTTGACTGATACATTTGCGATTCATAGCTCCCTAAGACCACTCTGTGCTTCTTTTAACTGTTGCTTCTTGAGAATACTCAGTAAAGTTGGACAATATTTGTCTAGCATGACTGGTAGCTTTAGCATGGCTAAAATTCAGGGGCTTAGAGTCAAAACGCAAGACTTGTTCAAGCCGAGTTTGACAAATGGGCAAATGGGGGCTCCATGAGACATATTTTACACTAAGGAAAATACAAAGTGGTTTAGTTAGAATTTCTGTTGTTAACTCTGAATTGCTTGTGTGCAGCAAGCTGTATGGTGTTAAAATAAAAGCTAGCTGTGACTTGTGATAAAAGCATTCAATAAGCCATCCCTTCTGAGATGGATACTTAAGGATGTTTTTATAATGTGCTTACACACTAAAGCATGTATGTAAGCATGTGAACTTAAATGAAGGTGCTAGCTGAAGAAAATATAGGAGGAGAAAAAGATAAAAGTCTAACAATTGAATACACATTTGTGAATATACAAATGAAAATCTAACAGTTTGACCRTATTCATCTTTTTTCCTAAATATTAGGCAGTAAACAACCTACAGGAGTGCAACAGGATATCAGTACCTGCAACATATCAAATCTTTTATAATGTTTTGAAGAATTTCTTATATTTTACCTTCCAAAAAAGTAGGAGCAGGGTCCTTGGTATTTAGACTCAGCAAAAATTTTAGGTATGATAAAGCTGTAGAATTTATTACAACTTCCGGGAAGTCTCTAGAAATACTAGTTAATGATGTGCAACCGGGTCATTTGCTTCATAGCTATTTGCTCAAGCTTCCAGCTAACACTAGCACTGAGCTGAAAGACAAGAAATTTGAAAAGAAAAAAAAAAGTAGTATACATATGTACAGCAGCTTGTATTTTCACTTGTACCACGTTACTCTTAACCACCTGGCATACCTGTCAGCAGTTTGGAGTTAGGAGATGAAATAAATTACATTCAGGACTATTTCAGTAGTGTTAGAGCTGATCAAAAAGTGWACATACCATTTTTCATTTATTTACTCATTCATCAGAACTGCGTATTTTATGAGAGAACTCTCCTTAGGGTTGTTAGTTTTCGTTCATGACAGCAACACAGTAGTAGAATCAGATTATCAGTCTGAATAACTTCCCTTTCTCTTATTCCCTTGTACAGTTTCACATTTCAAACTACCCAATTTATATGTGCTCCACACCTCTTGCCTGTTGCTTCTGCGCTCTTACAGCTCTTTTGATCCCACCATTCACCTGATTTAAGTGTCCCATCGCTGTTTTCCTGAGTGGAGGCTGAAACTTAGAATTTCATGGGAAGAAGTCGAAATGCATGTCCTGTGGATAGAGAGAATATGCCACAACAKGGGGAAGTCCAAGGCTCTTTCACTGAGTGGTGTCCCATCCCTCTGCTTTGAGAGAAACTGTAATTTATAGAAATAGCAGTTAGAAAACTAGTTATTAACAAGCAACCTATAATCCCAGGGGAGCATGGATAGTTTCTTGCACATACCAGCTTGGTAAACCCAGTCTTCCACCTCGTAATTACTCAGCACTTGAGGCTGGTAACACTTTCCAAAGGGTCCCTTACTATCCGAGAGCACAGGAGGAAAAGCTGAGGCTCTTGCCAAGGTTAGCAAAAGCCGCAGCCTGCAAACTGCATGTGTGTCAGGCTTCTCAGCTCTCAACTTGGAACCACTTGCTATGTGGACTCTCTTATTTTTGTAAACAAAGGAGAGCTCAGAAAAGTATCCTGAACGTGAGAGATGCTTGTGCTTGAAACATTAAAATGTTCTCTGAATACAGGCATAGAGAATGTGCGTGCCGTGCTTTCCAGCAAACGTATGTCCTGATTCACCCAGGCTCTTTTCTCCTTCACCACGTTGGTGTTTTGCTTTGATAGCAAGACAGCAAAATTGGCTCTAAGACAAATGGAATATATCCAAGGAATTTCTGGGAATTTTCACATTTCTTCAGTCAGAAGGTAAAGCTGTAAAGGTGTTTCTGCTTTGTATTAATACTGCTATTTTACCACAAGATGGTGCAGTTTACAATCTAATGAAACCGGCTGTTTTCAAAAGTGATCTGTAGATACTTAGGAAAGAAATGATGATGAAATTTACAAACAAATACTGATTTTATAACAGCAAATTAATATAAATGTAAATAAATATGTTAGGTCTCTAAAGGGTAAATTAACATTTTGTTTCCAGTAATTTTTTCTCCTGACAAGAACAAAATAAGAGAGAGAGAAAATAAGAGAGAAATAAATATGAGATGATGCTGGTTTTAAGCGATCTGATTTCAATGTATAAATAATATCTTCAAATTAATATTTCAGATGATATACTAAGAAATGTCGGTTGATGTGTGAAACCTGAAACTGGAACTGTAACATTGTGCCAGTTATCATAACATTAAAATCACTGATCTCTCTGAAAACTGATGACTTCCAGTATCACCCTGGTAGTGAACAGTCATAATCCTGATACATTTTGGAACCTGTTTAAAATGAACAGAAAGTTTTTGTACAATATTGCTGACATGAATGTCAAGCAAGTATATGCTAAAAAATCCTTATGAAATTTCATTTAAGGAGTTTTAATAATTTCCTCAAAGCTTATGTTTAAGTCATTGTCCCATCTTTTATCCAGAGCCCATAATACATATATAAATAAGAAATATTTTTACTGTTTTCTAGACTGATTTCTGGCTAAAAACAATGAAAAACAACTAATGGTCRTGATGAAACCTAGGATATCAGAAAATCAGAGATATGCATTAAATTAATGTAATATAAATGTGAACATATATCATGATTTCAAATGTAACATTCAGAAGTGACACTACACTTCAGTTTCCCTTTTATCTGACTTTTTTTTTACTGTTTATCATCATCTTTGGAAGTGTTCGAAGGGATGATACACTGTAATGTCCTATATACTCCTGTTTCAATAATCAGCAACAGAAAATCTTGATTTGGGGGGATTTTTTTTTGCACTTTCTTGCTTCAGTAACAGAAATAAAATAGGAAAGAGCAACCTAAAGACTAAACAAAAATGTGAAAAGAGTTTTCTCTGTGGGTGTTACTGTGATGAGTTAATTCAGTTGCTTCTGATTAATCTATGCTTTAACTGTTGTTTTTCATGGAATGTTTTACTCTTTTATAAAAATAGTTTAGCAATATTTGCCTGAGAATTGGCAGAACTAAAATCAAGAGCATTATGACTTCAGGCAATGAAATCCATATAAAGCTACATACTAATTTCTGGCAATTTATCTAAATAATAATGTGTATCAGTTCTCTGTGTCACTAGTATGAGATTGCTAGTTCTGGCCAAGGAAAAGGGGATTTTTGCATTGAAATCTGCATTTCACCAATACAGTTATTTTCATTAAACCCTTGTGCATACAGAAATTAATTTTCACAACATTTTTTCTGTGATATTTCTATGTAGGTAAGAACTCATGGGCTGGAATTGGAAGTGTAGGAAGTGTATTATTTATGCTCTGCTAGCACCCAGTGGGCACCAATGGAAGTCTCAGCTTACTAAACGTCCTACAAACATATGCTAATACAGATTGCTGCCATGCACCTGCCCATATAAACAAAACAGAAGTGCAGTGTGGGAGCCCTCGTTTTGTTCAGCAAATCACCCTGGACCACTTTGTCAGCGTTCACCTTCACTGTTAGTTTTCGGTATTAAATAACTGGATATTGAAGTCTCTCTACTGGGGCAATTCCAATCCCACCTGCCATTTCTCTCCCAGTTACCACCCAGGTTAGCAGTAACTGGTGCTCCTCTGCTCAGCTGGGAGCTCACACACTCCTGGGGCAAAGAGCTTCTGGGCTCCACAGAAGAAGGTGTATTATTTCAACACGGTAAAGCTTGAAGGCATTCAYGATATATCTGTCCATTTCTTCATCATGTCAAGTGATGCTATATTCAGGTGCTGACGATACTAGCATAATAAATTATATAAACAGAGTGGTATGTGCTCACCACAGGTCCACCACAAGCTAGCGGGCCATGCGAGCAGCTTCGGACTGACAGATGATGAGCAGGAGATCCAAGATGATACACTAACATTTTCCTTCTGAAAGGGCCATTTTGCCTCTGAAATCAACAAAAGCAACATCTCTTCTGCTCCAGGACTGGTCTCAGATACTTTTCTGCTTGCCTGGTTATACTTTCCTTCACTAACTGCTGTTTTTCGTAAGGCAAGGTAAGGCATGACAACACCATGATAAAGATGACTGCATCAGGTGTACCAAGGCAGAGGTGATTCCAAAAACTCCAGCATGTCTTGATACAGTCCTTATTTCAGGTCCCAGAGCAGCCCTACAGAATTCGGGCTGGTGCCTCCTCTAGAACTGTGACTCATCTTGGACCTTGGATGCTGAATAGCATACAGGCAGTAGCAGCTTTTTAGCCAGTGGGGATATCAACAGAAAATTTTTGTATAGATATGTGTGTGTGAACATATAATGTAACAGAAATTTTAGAGAAAAAATATTGGCAAAGCAAGAACAATATAGATTATTCATTATCAAAATAACACTAACTACAGATAAGGATAGAAGAAAAAAGGGTCGTTGCTTTGTAAAGGACTTTGTAACTGTCTCCTATATACCATTTTTCACACTCAGTCTGAGTGCCGCRTGTCCATCCTTATAAGCGTGGGGTCAGCCAACAAAATCCCCACTAAGGACTACTACACAGGCACACAAATGTATGAGAACACTTTCATATGCATACTGAACTTATTGTTCAACACAAAAATTCTGCTTCATTCATCTTCATTGTAAAAAGGAAGATTTAAGCACAGTTACGCAATATGATCATCACTTGTCTCCCAAAAATCACAGGGTAGCTGTATTGCCAGAATCTTCCAATTTTCTGCTACATGCCACCTTTCACACTCAATCTGAGTTGCCACCTCCTCGTCTCAGTAGGTAGCTCTGGGGACAGCTAAGGAAAACCCCACCAACAGCTACTGTCCTGGTGCGTAGCAGTGCCATGTCTGTGCTGACAAGTGCACTGTCTGCATTTAGTGCAAGAGGGAAATAAGACTCAGATTTTACTGATCGTTATAAAGTTCTGGTGGGGATGGACCCCAGCATCCCTAAAGCAAGGGCTGCACCTCCTCACACGGATACAACAGACTYACTCTTTTCTGGTAACAGATATCTTTATCAGCACCAAGAAGGTGTCCAACCAGCTCCTATATAAATTCAAGTGGACCAATTTTTCATGTGACAGACAGCTAAAATACCTCCATCTGCTTCCTCTGGAACATACAAATTGGGATCTGTTATTTAGTAAAAGTTCACCCACCAATTATTTCATCTGCAAGGTAGAGAGGAATTTGTTTTTCCCTTCACCCAGCTGCAGTTAAATTCCTAAGAATTTAAAGCTTTTTCTTTAGTGAGACTCTGACATGAGTGTTGACATCTCTTCGACGTTTTGAGCCAAGGCCAGAGGGGTCCCTCCYGTATCCTTCACAAGACAGCTCTCTGGTAGCTATTACTTCTGCTAGGACAACTAATGATATATATAGGCTTTAACAGTCAGCTTCCTTCACAGAGTTTCTTTCCCCGTGAAAAAGTCGCTCTGATGCCCATTCTAAATTTCCTCCTAACATTACCTCTGAGCTTCATTTAATTTCAAAGGTTAAGCAAACAGGCAGATGATTCTTTCCCTCAAAGTACGTGCTTCCAGGGCTGAAGAATCCCTTTCTACTCAGGTTGCCAAGGATACTTAATGATTTTGTTTAACTAAGACAAAATGGGAAAGGAAAAAGATATTTAGAAAATATCATTAGAAAAACATTTGCTTCTTTGTTTCTGTAACAGAAAGATTAGTAGCTATCCCTTAACACGTCTGGGATATCTGACTGCCTYAGCTCTGTGGATGGAGTTGGTATTGATGGGCTGAGCACACATAGCATCTTTTGGAAGATTCACAAGGTACCTCAGACCAGAAACCTGCAAAATGGTTGCCCAGTAAGGATATCCCGAGGTAAGAAACAATAAATAGGCAGAAGACTGAACAAGGACAGCTCAGAGGTACCCGAATCAAGGATGCTGACCTTGCTATGGCACCAAGCCTGCTTTCCTGGAAGCTGCAGCACTGACTGACAAAGTGAAAGGTGCCTGTCTCTAGTAATTCAACCGTCGGAGATGTCTCTCTTCATTCATTAGGGATGGGATCCCCCCACCGGATGTACCTGCCAGCAGTGGGAGACCAGACAGTCTTCAGGCAGGCAGGGCAGAGCTAGGGAGAGGCCAAGTGATGGGAAGGAGAAACGGCCRGAGAGCTCACACTCCTCACCAGGGAAGCTGATGCCTGCCCTGCCCTAGAGCAATATGTGGCTGATTTAAATTCTCTCATTTACCAGTAAAAAGGGGATGATAGCTGCATTTCATAATCCAATATAAATTGATTGTTTTTTACTTAAAGGAGCTTATCATTTACAAACATAATGCTTTACTTTAATATAAAGTTTATCAATGTTTAACGTCAAAGTCAAGACTGCCCAATCCACTGCCTGACTTTGACAGAAATCTGATTGACTTCTTTTGTACAAAGCCAATTTAAGAATCTACTATTTATTTTAATAGATATGAAAAGAGCTCCTCTTTGGTCTTTGTAGTAGATTATAAATTATAGTCTTGACATCCCTTAACTGTGATGCAAATTGTCAGAAAATTAAAACTCTTATTAAGAGGCTTAAAAAATTTTTGTTTCAAAATGACTACTTAACAACCATTAAAGCATCTTTATAGAAATGTCACTACCCTTGTTACATCTGTACCTTTGGTTAGTTTCTTTCCCCCCTTCCAATTTTCTCCCAGCATCTTGCAGCTTGCCTATTATTTGGATGTATAATTAGAAATCCATTATTATGTTTTATGGAGATGTAAAGAGTAGGAAGCAAGCTGCATAACTACTTTTTACATACAGCATGCAAATTATCCACCTTGTGTATTTTGGCTCTGAATGTTCAGCAGATGTAGTTTCATTTCCCTTGGATCTCTGTTTACCCATTTTTATTGCTAGTCATCAAGTATAGCAGCAGAAAAATCAAAATGGGAAGGGGGAGGAAACTCCCCATACAAGCAGCTTAGTATGCCCCAATAGCAGAATGGTATCAACGTTAATGCATTTCACCTACACAATGCTGTGCGTGGCCATTATTTATAATCAATGGTCACAGAAATTGTGTGAGTAATAAATGTGGCATAAGAAAATGGTAACTGCCAAATCAGAATAGATGGTAAAGTGCTTTGAAGGATATGATTTTAAATGTTTTACCCAGATAAAATATATACTGGAAAAGGATGCAGAATGTGGCTTTGACTGCATCTCACAGCTCAAGATGAGCAAAAGCCTGTTTCTTCAACCTGGTTCTTTCAGCTGCCTTTTTTCTGGTCTTGCCCAAGTGTAAGAGTGACACACACAGGACCTGATTCAAAGTCAGTGCAAATCTTCTTATTGACTTCACGGGCCTTTAGATCAGGCCCTTATGTTTGCTTTTAAGAGTAGGGATTGCTCCTTTATCTTCTGTGAAATTTCGTGGGTGCATATGGCATAGTGCAGGTTGCAGTCCTGCCCTGGCTACCTTCTGATTTACCAGTCAAGAGGAGAGCTAATGGGATGGAGGGAGGTTCATCCTGGCTCCCTCATCCTCCCTCCTGCTCCTGTGAGATAGAAATGTTGTGAGTCAAGAGGCCCCGACATGGCTCTGCGCCCGGCAAGCAGAGGCTCCTCCATGTTGAGGTTTGCAAGGAGGAAGGCCTGGCTGAGGCCTGGCAGAGCATTTGGAGTTGTGACTCCTCATACTGGTGGTGCCCCTTTTGGTGTGGCGTTGAACATTTAACTCCTTGAGAGAAGTGCTAGCTTTGCTGTGGCTTTTGGAGGTCCCCTTTTCGGACACCTATCAGTTTCCCTAGGTGACAGGAGGACACTTCTAAGTGGGTAGAGAGTGTGATGGCCTTAAAGGAAAGATTACTTCAAACTGGTGTTGGTCATTGAGGCTGATATAAATGCTGATATAGATGATGGAAGTGGCTCTTGGAGAGAGTGTAAAAGCACATATCTCCTGTTTGGGTTTTTTTTTTTGGTTTGTTTGTTTTAAGAGGGTGGGAGAACGCTGCCAGTGTTTGGAGAAGAGCTGGCTTCAAAGGAAAGGATGGGCTTTCTTAACAGAGGTATAATAGAGCTATGCTATGGGAATTTTGACTGCACAGAGTACAGGGTATTGTTCTAGGTTTTAGTGGCTCAGCATAACTTTCTGATTATTACATTTGTAAAAATAAAAAAGGGCAAAGTGCACCTAGTAGGTATGCATTTAGAAGATTTTTTTTTTTTTTTTCAAATACTGTTTTACCAAACTTCTTTAGTCACTGATGGGAATAAACAGACATAACATCTCTGCAATTTGTCGATTTTTCCACAGAATTATCACTCTAAATAGCTGCTGTCTTCCCTTAGCATTTAATTTCACGTAACTGGCAAAATAATACATTGCCTGAGAGCACCAAACTCTTTTCAGTCATAGTAAGAGTAATGGAAGAGTAGGAAACAGATTTTGGACAACCAGTTAGGACAACCTGATGATAAAATAGTGCTTGATCAATGTATTATAAGTATTAGAAATAGGGAAAATATAGTTTATTCTTTCCCCTGGAAAAAAAAAGAAATTTATTTCTTGAGCTAATTTGAGAAATGAAACATGCTATAGTTCTTAGGAAAGTCATATAGTTATAGAGACTGGAACAATTCAGACTCAATATTGAAATTGAGAAGTCCTTATGGTGCTGGTCTAGGACACAGGAAATAGTTCATGTGTGACTGCAGAGAAATTGCTTTCAGTCTGACCACGTGCTACAAGAATTCAGTAATATTCATCACAAAACTTTAGTTAACAGTGTAAATGGAGTTGCACCAGCTGTCTGTCTAGTTTTTGATCTTTCTGACTGTCTCTGAGCTCCCAGTAGAGAATCCAAATAAGAGAGTAGGCTGACATCTGACACTGTCCCTGACCATGTCTGTCCATCCTCACAGTTGCCGGCAGGCAGCCTGTGGCCCATGCTGCCATGTCCATGCTGTGTCCTGAGTCAAATCTTCATGGCTGACAGCACTGGAGGTGCTGCTCCCAAAGGAGAACCATGCTGCCTCCTTATCTGCTCCGAGCTGGCCACCAGCCCTCCACGGGCTCCATTCAGTAGGCTTTTTGAACCTCATACAGGTACACAAATGTTTAGCCTATGGTCAAAACTCGTCCATGGCTTTTCAGCAGCGTAGGTGAAGCTGAATTATGTTTCTAGGATGAGGGGTTGGGCTCAGAATGAAGAAAAGCTGAAGCAGTAGAGAAGGTCAGACCTCTTGTTTCTGCTGCCATCAACAAACCTGCAGAGGTATGATGAATGACTGCTGCTTCTGGGTGATACTAATCCTTCCTCAAAAATGAGTGATGCTCTTTCTGTGTATCTATCTTCACCTCCTCCTTGATGGCAGCATCAACAGCCACCCTGGCTTTCCAGGACCCTAGATCGTGTGAAAGAGGCAGTAAAACTATGGCCAGTTTGTTGCATCCAGACGTTTGCTCCCACGGGCAATTTGCTTGCTTTGCCTACATCAAAGTTGGTCTGACAGGAGAGGGAGGCTTTGTCTGAACTGGATGTCTGCCACAATTCTTTCCAGACATGACTAAAGAGTGATTAGACTGCATTTGTGCAAACCTACATATATTTTTAATTTTAGATAAGGAGGGCTGCTATAACATTTTAGCCTTACTTGAAGGAGAGGGTGGAACTCGGACATTAGGATTGCTGCTCACATATCACCATGGTCAAAAACAACTTTAGCCTACCTATTGCTAAGGGCTTAGACCAGTGCAGTGATTCAGTTCAATCAGGTACAGACCAGAAAGACTCCAACTCAAACCTCTCCCATTTATGAATTGCTGTCCCATTTATGGGTCCCATTTACGGGTTGTGTCTGCAGGTCCAACAGCTGTAGAAACTTTTTCTTTTTTTAATCACTAGTGTAAGGAGATATATCTCTGGATACATCTAGGGAGTAGATATGTTGAGGAAGCAGGTGCCAGTTTTCCATAGTTACTTTTAAGAGCCAAAATGTGCTTTAGTGCTGATTTTTAATTTTAAGGCAATATTGAGAACTTAAAAACCCTTCTTTTTTTTATTTGATCCAGCTGGAGCTTGTACTTCCTCTTTAACTTTTTCTTTTATTATTTAAAATTCTTAATTATCTGAGACAAAATTGGTAAGGAAAACTGCAGAATCTAGGGATTCCACAGAGCTCTCTCTATAAACACTCAGGCTATTCACTGTTGCCAAATAGACATGTGCCAACTCTGAAACACCCACCCACTCTCTCCTTCTGCCGCAGCAAACTAATAAGTGCATTGATTACATTCATTTAAAGAAAAACACTGCTCTTTTAATCTTTACATTCTGTATGCTTTAGATTTCTGATTAYGAGAGATATCCTGTTTATCACACATCATGTGGTGAAAAAGCTACTTGACACACCTCAACTCATTAGATATTTTAAAAGAATATTTTATAGGATACCGGCAAGTGGTGGTAGGAGATAATTATCATTTCCTGCAAGCTGTTGTTGTACTATTTGCAAGATGAACAAGAGGTCTCTTAAATGTGATTTTTGTAAAGGTCCCTTAAATGCCTCCAATCCCCCCAAACAAAAATGTTCACATGCAGTTTCTCTCTTCCTTCCTTCTTCTTCCCACTCCCCCAAATCTGGAAGAAGATTGTTATAATAATACGAGACAAATACATGATGTCTATTTCAGCGGTCTGTAAAAATCAGTCATTAAGAATTAAAATTTTATGTATGTGTATATATATATATGCGCATATATATATATATATGTATACACTCAAATACAAAACTAAATATCAAGTGCATGTATTGTACACACATTGATGAAGTATATAATGTATATTTAAGCCAAACTTGTTCAACTCTTAAAATAGTGGTTTTGAACTTTTTTTTTGAAGACCATCACAAACGTCCCCAAGAGAAGTGTGAAAGCCTTTACAAACGTCACATGTGTATACATGTAACTCCAGGTATGTAGATGTATGCACAGACTTGCTTTTCCTGGCAGACCATTGTGGAAACAGCCCACCAGACCCCACATCTGCAGACCAGGGATGGAAAACCTTGGCCCTAAACCCTGAGGCTGGTGTTGGCCCCTGCCAGGTTGACCGACACACCACAGCCCTCACACGCCTGGCCCTGCTGGACCAGGGTGTCTGGCGGTGCCCAAGGGCCGGCCGAACCTGGGCGTCCTGCCACTGGCCCACCCGTGGCTTCACAGCCTGGTGCCCCTCTCTGTCTTTGCGCCTCAGAAACTCAGCAAAACCGCGTCACATGAAGAGCAGTGTTCAGGCTCCCAGAAATGCAGATAGGCTTCTACGGCCTCTTGAACTCCTGTATTTGAGACCAGGTTTTTAAGATATT
>NW_020449063.1:345236-572112 GCF_003343035.1 Apteryx rowi | reverse complement strand
CACTTCACTTGTCCCTTACACAGGGCCACTTTACTGCTCCCGCTCAGCAGTAGTAGCTCTTCACTCCATCAGCAGTCGCCTGAGTCTTCAACTGAGACTATGCAGAGGTAAGAAATGTGAAAGGGGGCTGGTTCTTGGCCCCTGCTAAAATACATAGATGATTGAATGGAAGAGCCTGTATTCTTCTTTACTTAGCAAGTAAGCAGGGATAGCTTTGCTTTTTTTGCCCAGCTGTCCTGGTTTCTTTGGAGTGTGCTATTTTCCCACTGTTCTGGTGATGCAATTATAACATCAGCATTTCAAGCATCTGTTGGTAATAAAGCTAGTGTCAGCCTACAGTTTTGCATAGGAATTTGAGGAAGGAATCAGGAAGCGCTGGACAGAGAGTCCTCGGGGAGCTTCAGCCCAGTGCCTGGAACTGGCCTCAGAAGCGACGCTGCCAGCACAGTGCCACATCCAGAACACAGCGGGCCGGAGAATAAATAGGAACCTGTTGACTGAATGAAAGCAAAGAAAGGAAGGCACTTCTGCAAGTATTACGAATGAATTAAATGAATTAAATTCATGAATATGAATTAATAACTTATATGGCGCTGTGCAAGTCAGTGAGAAAAGTAACTATACAGCTGCCAGTGGGCCTTAAAAACTCATGACATGGGAGATGCTACTAGTGGAAGATACTCTGAGGTAAAGTGTGAAAGCAGGAACTCTTGAGTTCTACTCTGTTTGTTGTTCTTGCATTAAACTGAAAGATCTGGGGGAGGGCTGTTTTGTAAAATGAAGAAAATACCCAGAACCTAAGTGATGAACCAGAATCCTGAGTCATTCCCCTAAAAGGCAATAGCACACTTCCAAAGATAGCTGATGGTGGGACATCAGCCCTGTTTGCTAACCATTGAAATCCTGCAGCAGTGTCGGTAACAGTGCTCTGGAATCTGCCCTGGTAGTGCCATGTTTCTTTTCAAAGGCTTAGTATTTGGCACTGCTGAAATCAGAAGCTAACCCTTAGACCCTCAGAGCTCTCTTGCATGGAAGAGCTGTACCGTCCTGACTGGCTGTTCAACCTCGCTATGTTGTACCAAAAAGGACAGGACAACTGCAGGCAGCAGAGGAATCTGCTAAGAACCGAGATGTTGTTGCTACTGAATTTTAGTATTTGGGAATCTGAACTCTACACTGAGTGTTGTTGTCACAGAGTGCAGGGACTTGTGCGCCTGTGAAAACAGTTACTACAACCAGCAGGCTAATAAAAATAACTTGTGGGTATGAGGTAGCATGAGTTCCTAAAACTAGCTCTGCTCATTCCTTACCCAGTGTAGAAGCTCTAGGATTAGTTTGCTGGAGATCCTCAGTCCTGCCTCCTCCACACCACACCATTCTCCTGCTGCGGGATAAAGTGGGCTTGACATTTCCACAGACTCTAATTCTTCAGACTAGTTCCTGTTTGTATTGCTCAGTATATGCCTGCATCCTCACTTACAGATCCATCTTGCTAGTTACCTTTAACACAGCTGTTTATTACTGGCCCAAAACATGAACACTTCTAAAAATGTATATTTTTTTCTGTTGTGTTGGCCTATATATTACTAGCCGAGATTCAATTTTTCAGTTAAACCCTGAAGCTAAAGATTAATATAAGAAAAAACATGTTTGTTTTTTTCTCCATATGCATACAATTTGAAGAGCTATTCTGGTATTTTAAAGGTGGCATTTATTAAGAATTCTCCCTAGGATTTTGACTGCTAGGCAGGTCTTTGCCCCTCAGAATAGCTGTTGGGGTGGAACAATTCAGAAAAAGCATTCTCATCATATTATAATGATGTACTGTGACAAGGAATGTTCAGCTCTATGTTTGGCTTTTAATGTATTCTCAGCACTGCATTATGGCTGGCAAGAATGCCCTTAACCAGCCAAGACTGGAGATATGTAGTTGAAAGAAAAAGTTGTGGTAAGAGATTCAGGACAAATTGTAGCAAGTCTTTTCTTGCTGTTTTCCAACTGTTTTCAGCATGAGTGCCTTTCTCTCTGGTGTCTTCCAGCAGATGTAGAAGACACGAGCTGAAGGTTCCTCTGATTCACCTCTACAAAGTTGCTGGAGACTTTCCAAAATTTAGTAAAGATCAAATCTGTTATTGTAAAGAATGGGGCAACTGGCTGACACAGAAACCACCCAAAATATACAGAAATCATGACTCACAATAGATGGATTTTGTTTATAAAACAAAATAGCAAACAATACTTTGCTTCCAATAATTTAGTTTCTTTGCTGTCAGAATAAGAACTAAATACTTATTTATGGGCTTAGATATGTGGATTTATGTGTCACAAACAAGGAAATCTTAAAGCTAAAGAATACTGTGAATTTTCAAGTGCTGATAAAAAGCCCTCTAAAGGGCTCAGTAGAAGTTATAATACCATTTCTCTGAGTCCAAGGGACTTGAAAATAGTTGAAAATATAAATATATGCTGTAGAGTATGTGTATCCTTTTGTCACACGTTTTCATTGCTATTTCTGTTGAGACATTCTGCTGTAGTGATCCTTACAGGGAAGATTCCCAGAATCTTTCAATTCTTATTGCTTATACATTTTCTTTTCTTGACAGAACAACATGAAATAGTTGACTTTGCCCAGAACACTATCATTAAAGCTAAACATGATGACACTTGTACTATGTATTGGTCTGGAGCTGTCTGAAGCACTTTCTGAATTCTTGTGGAAGAAGAAGAAAAATTTCAGACAATTGAAAAAAATGTGATGCTAGCCAAATAATGTTTCTAGTTAACATAAATCTATGTGTATATTAATATGCAGGTTAAAAAAGGAAGGAGTGTTTCATGTCTCAGAAACTCATCTTAAAATTTTTATTTATCATATGGTAAATGAAATTCAGACTTAGGTTAGATATTTTTAAGGACCTTTTTTGAGGAGCCACTAACTTGCTTCTCAGTTAAAACCTCTGTGCTTGTCAGGTGACTAATGGACGTCTGTCAGGATGTTTTATTCCTCATACCAAAATGCTGGAGAATAGACAGCATCCCATTGCCATCAGCTGCCAACTGCCAACTGCACTTCAGTCAAGGTGAACAGGGAGCTATGAGTGCTCATACGGGTCAGTGAGGAAGGGGAGTACACAGCAATTTCCTGGTTTGAATACAAGAAGACAAAAATGAATGTCACTGTTTTTTGACAGACAATAAATCTAGTCTTCATTTTTCCTTTACTCAGGAAGRAACTTGGCACACTTTATACATGGGTTCCACACACACAACCTTAGTGGTCGCATGTGTGATTGAGCAACTATTTAAATGCTGTAGCTCTCTTCACATTCCTCTCCCCCAAACTACTGAGTCAATGCTTCAGGGACTTAGGCAGGCCCTGCTTCTGTTCATGATGCTTGTATCATCCAGTTGAGAGTAGGTGACTTAGGTGCCAGCCCAAGACTAGCCAGTGAATTCTAGCTGTCAACTGCTTAAGCAGTGGGATGCTGGAAATCATTTATGGAAACGCACAGATGGCATATACAGAGTACCCTGACAAATGGTGTGGTTCTAAAAGAAACTTTGAACGTCAATTTATGGACAAGTTGTGGGCAGGAAGAAAGGGCAAAATCTGATGAATAATATTATCTCAATGACCAGTTTAATTGTCTCTAATACTTTGATTTGTTTGTTGTGTGCTTGGACTTATTTGGGGGATTTTTCATTTCTTGATACCGGATTCTCATGCATTTCTGGTAGGTCATGCTTAAGAAAGTTCTTGCTTCCAAACTGCATACTTAACACTACTAATGGTGCAGTGTTACAGGAGGAACGCACAGTTGTCAATCAGTGAATGCAAGTCATCTTCTTGACTTTCTTTCCTCTATGACTTCAGGGTACGAGGCATCCTCTGCCAAAGCAGGCATCCAGCATATGTCAAATAAATTGCACCTTGGCCTATATGATGAGCTCAGGCCTGCTAGCTGAGCTGTCAATGTTTGTATTCAGGTGAGATGGCTCCGAACCAGACTGTGCAAATTCCTTTTAAAATTCCAGGAGACAACTGTGAGCTACTTTCCATTGCTGAGAAGAAGAGGAAGGCCTAGATACACAAGATGTGAGATCCAAATTTTTGTACCTAAATTCTAAGCAACCTAAATTCTACTGGGATGCTTCTATCTTTGGGGCCTGGGACTAGGTCTGTAGACTACACTCCTCCTTCCTTTTTTAACCTGCATAGTAATATACACATAGATTTATGTTAACTAGAAGCATTATTTGGCTAGCATCACATTTTTTTCAATTGTCTGAGATTTTTATTCTTCTACCATAAGAATTCAGAAAGTCTCCCAGACTACACAGTATTCTGGGAGAACTGAACCACAAGAGATTCATAAAAGCAAAACATGTCCAGCAGGGACTACCAAAAGTGACCAGTAGGTAAAACTGAGGAGAAGGACACAGTTTAAAGGCCATCTTTTAAATAGTCCTAGGGAACAGACCCACAAAGGAATATTTTCATTAAACTGCAGTTCAGCATTATGGCAGAGTAAGGGCAACAGAGTGAACTTTAGTCCTTGCAGACACTACCCTACTTTTGTGAGTTGTCCTCATCTACCCACTACCTAAGTGGAGCTCTTTTACTTTAGTTCTTCTTTATGCTTGCATGAGATGGATAACACGGATAGGGGAATAACCTCAGTTGGTTGTGGAATTATTCTCCTTTCTGGCTCACCTGTTTCCATGATGTTCTGGCTGTTGTGTATTTTTTCCCATACATCAGAGCTTTACTAGACTGGAGTGCCATTCACAAAATAGTTCCTGTCCTGGAGATTGTGTTCAACACAGATGGCTTTTTATCACTAAGTATATGTGAGTGTTAAATTGAATGTGCTCTCTTGTCTAATATTTAACAAAGCACATTTATTTAATGACTCATGTTTCATTATTGCAGGAAGCTTTTAATACCAAAAGGTTAAGTGGTTCATTTGAATATTGCCCGAGTATCTTTGCCCTGTCAGCTTTTTTCTTTAAGTTAATAATTTGCTATTGTTGTGATCATATCTGACAAATGGTGGGTAAAACCAAAGACCGGTTATGTGGGTCTGTTTCCATGATATCATTTTACTGGTATTTAGCAGTGGATTTTATTCAGCTGAGCACCTAATTTGTGTGGACCCTTAATCAGTAAAAAGAAGCCAGTTTTGAGCATAGCTCATCTTCCACTGGGAATTACTTGCATCTGAGGCAAAGCACTTGGGGGGAAGCGATTAAAAAAGCAGATAAAGGTAATGAAGCTAGAAGAGGCCCAAACACTTGCTGTGCATTTACAGAGGAGTAGGTTTAGGACTGTTAAAAGTAAAACTGTAATGGCTAAATGCCAATAAAGCATCATGGAAACAAGTTTCTCCTACACTGGTATTACTGATATAAACTGCCTGTGAGATGTCATAAAAATGGAAAACTTTTCGTAAGAAAAAAGCCCCAGTGTTTCTTTGGTTACGCTAAACTCTGAGGTCTTTAAATAAGCAATTCAGTGAAAAGCAAAATGCTTTGCTAGTAGGCCGGTTCACGTTTTTCTGTCTGGCTTGTTGAAGACAGGAACATACAAGCACGTCCAATCCCCATGTCCTCTTTTGCTCCTTGCCTGAGTGGGAGCAGTTTGTGAGCTCAGCTTCTGACCCTTGCAGTGAAAACATGGCTGTTCCAATATGCCAGGTTTTTTTCCCATAATCACTGTAATGACTTTGTCACCCTATGACAGAATGTGACATTAAGTGTTCAGCTGTGGCTTTGCAATACTAGCATTTTTAGCATAACTGTTTAGGAGTACTGTTTCTCTCCATTTGTCTTTTGAATGTATTTAGATATTTTTATTCTGAATCTTCTATTCAAAACCGTTTTTGCTTCTGAGTAATGACAACTCCCCTATAACTTCACACCTCTGAACAAGAGATCTAACTTGATACAGCAATACTAATACCAAGAAAAAGAAAACAATCCAAGAAGCTTTGATTTTGAGGTAGTTTGTGGGATTTTTTTTAACTAGTTCATTATTACAATTTCTGAATCAGATCTTTAAATAGACTAGCTTTTCTTTCTATTTGCAAACAAATTAAGATAGCTTTTCAGTAAGACTTGCTTGCATTGCAACTGAACCTGAAATATTAATAAATTCAGGTACCTCCTGGTTACATATTATTGTTTAATATGGAAAATAGAAATGAAGCTTCTTTTCAGCTTTCAATTTCAGCAGTCTGGTCTCTTAAGCATTGGTAGAGTGAGGATCCAGGAATTTGGCTGAGAACAACTAAGTCCATATATTAGTGTAGGGGATTTTAATTAACCATTGTCAATTAATCTGACCCACTTGCAAACTGTCTTAGTCCTAGCACAAGAAAGTTTACAGTTCTTTTAAAGATACTTTCACAGGCCTTCCATTGCGTACCGTAGCAATGCTTTTATTCTGGAATGCATCTCTACCATTTTAGCATTAAGGGAGAAGTACTAAACTCCTCCTTCCCTCAGAAACAAGCCTGATTTTCTCTTTGTTTACTTTTAGGCAAAAGCTAGAATGGTTCCCTCAAGGATGTGTCTTTCAAGCATAGTAACTAGGTGAAAAAATCATCCTCACAGTTCTCATGTTGCAAGAGTTCAGTGAATTCTCTGAGGGAAAAAATGTTTTATCTTACGTTGCTCAAACTACTTGAAAGGAATACTTGCTGTGGGAATAAACACTAACCACTCATGCCAAAGACCTTTCCTTCACCTTTCCCTTCCCATTCCCCTTCCCCAGATCTTTACCTCCCCTAGAACAACTTCTCCATGACCAGTATCACCTGCATGAGAGGTTGTGTCCCGCAGAGCACTGCATCACACTGCTCTTGTGTGTAAAAGAGCTCTGCTGAATCAGTACTCTCTGTGCTTTTCAGCATCAAGATCCTACAAAGGAGTCAGACTGCTTATGATTTTGGACCAGAAATAGGTATGAGGAAATATTTTTTGTAAATGTGCTGAAATTCATCAAAAGACATCATTGTCTAAGACCTAGTGAACAATATCTCACAGGGCTGATCTGATTTCACTCCTTGTTCTATCTCACCTTATTTCTTTTAACTTTTTTTCTGCCTTATTACATCAGTAGGCCCTGTTTTGGCGATATCTCGTCATCTCAGATACTAAAAGGTAAAACACATATTTTAGCAAACTGCTCCAGAACAAGGTTTTTCATACCTTGTTAGGGTGCCAGGCAAAGCAAGTGAAACCAAAACAAGTCAGCTTTGAAAGCTACAGTGAGTGCATACTTTGAGACAAGACACTCTGTACCAGAGCGTAATTAGATGAACACAGAGCAGTTCACGTTAACAGTGGAGAACACACTTCCTCTGCTACAGGATAATCTAAAATTCAATGATTCATTTCAATGGAGACCTCACAAGGCAGTGTATGACTGCAGTGCATGAGGAACTTAAAGAAAACCCACTGTATCTGACTCTCCGTTTGTGGAAACCAAAGGTATTAGAGACAAATCGAGGAACTGTCTCTGCACGGTTCCTGGCCGTATTTCAGTGGAGGTCTCAGATTACTGTGTAGCCTTGGCCCATGTGTAACGGGATCACGAGTGGGGGGCTCCCTCCTCGGCACGGCCGCTTGGGGACACATAATGCCCATGGCTGGGCTGCAGCCGTGCCAGGACACAGGCAGTGAGGAGTGAGACACCTTCCCGAGCTGGCACTGAAGCAGAGCTGGAGCCTGTTTGCTTCACAGACCTCAAAGCGTTTGCCCACAGGCATTTTTCAGTGCAGAGCTGACAGGGGAAAGGTTGCTGGCTTTGTGGCAAAAGCCAACACTGCCGTGTCCCTGCAGGTCCTTGTAATGCCCAGGCACAAGTACCCTGCAGAAAGAAGCAGTCTCTGCCTTCTGTCTCATTCTCTAAAACGAATTTCCTCCGAAGATTAGTAGTTTTTTTAAAACTTTTCACTTTTTTTTTTTTTAATTGCGAGAAGCCAAAAAGGGAGAAGAGACCTTAGAAGCCACTAAAACTTCTCGTGTGTGAGAACAGGCTCTCTCCTTGCAATATTCTCCCCTGATGTTAAATTCATTGCAAATAAGAAACTTTGCATTGCTGAGTAGCTGTGTATAGGTACTTATTATAATGTATTTTCATAAATTTACTTCTCTGAGATTTTAATCAATTTAATGCTCATCTTGGGGTCCTTTCATTTTGAAAATGATCACTTTTTTTGAACAAATTAGTAGGGAATGTTTTTATGTCTAATTGTTGAAGTTGTTTTCTACCATTTCTGGGTATATCTGAAGTTTGCTAAATTTCTTTTATATTCAGCTCTTTCCATAGCTAGGATGTTGATATACTAAACTTAAATTTTAAAAGGAAAATTAAACAGGCTAAGGTGCTGATACTAAGGTACTGGTGCAGTTAACTACTGCAGAGATGTAATAACTGTTTTACGTGGTGTGAAACGTGCACTTTCAAGGTATTAAAACTGTCTTGTAAAGACTTTTGCCTCAGTTTTRCTTGCTCTGGAGGGTGCTGAGTTCAAAAGTTTTTAATGCTGTAAATATGGAAGCCTCATTCTTACYTGTCTAGAAGCTCACAGGAACTTCCAATGCCCCTGTGCTTTCTTAGAGAAACACAGGGCCAGTCATTTGGCAGTGTCTCCCAAAGCCAAGGTGTTTGCGTTTGGTGTGTCACCGTCTCTCAAGAGTCAGGATGATAAACTGGCTGAATAAAACTGGACACCAACAGCAGGTCAAACTCGGTTATATTCTGTAGAACTAAAAGTATTTTGATCGATAATTGTCTATGTAGACCTAAACCCCAAACTTATCCAAAATAAATGCAGCAAGCGGCCTTATACTGCTAACCAGCATAAAGAGAGCGTTCCTTTTCACACACGTCATGGCTCTGGTAACCTTTCTGTAAGAAAGCAATTGAAAAAGATCAGTTATTAAGTGAAGCTCTTGTGTCAGTTGTATAAGGCTGGCTGGTGCTCATTTGTCTGCATGGTTTTCACCATTGCAGCTGTGCTTCATTTTCCATAGGCAATATGTATAGTCTTAACCTACCCAGTCTGTCTCTTGCCATATGCCTTTCCCTTTTTAGTGCAGCACTTCCTATAGGAACTGTCTCCAGTAGCTGTTTTTAAGCACTCTGTGTCAGTGGTTTTTAACGGCACAAGGGGATGGACCTTCAGCCCAGGTGGTTCTAGGCAAATGTACCATGCTGAAGGCAGGGCAAAAGGTTGGCTTTGCAGGTTGCTGGTGTGGATCATCATCCTCACTGCTCAGCAACCAGCAGCATCATTTTGTTCTGTAGTTTCTCTTCAATAGCTTCAGCAGATGTGCATAATTAAAGTATTATTTACATTTTGCTGCCTGATTATTATTTTTTCTGCCTCTAACCTTTTCATTTTTACAAATTTATTTTGACTTTGAAATTCTGGGAATTCTGCTTATAACCTTTATGTTTATTGGAGAAGTACATATTATTAGACTAATTCTGGAGTTTAATTATATTTTTCCTTCTGCCTTTTGGTACAGGTGCAGTAATTAGATGGTATTAAGTCTGTTCCATGTTCATTAAGTAGGCTTGTTATTGTCCTTTTTGTATGTATTTGAAGTTGTAAATAAGTCATCCTTCTGATGAATTCACTTGATATAAAACTTTGATTTATCACTGTTCTAGTGCTACTGCAGTTGTACTAACGAGTCAGATATATTCCCTGGCATTTTCCAGCAATCAGCACAGAGAGGTAGAGCTGAAAAGAGAAACATGTATATTCATATCAGCTTTTAGCAAAACTTTTGTGGTTAGATTACATTAGAAGTACAGCATCTAAACCCACTCCACAGTTAGCACTGCAGCCACTTGTGCTTTTCTTAGCACTAGAAACAATGTTTCTAAAGTAGCTAAATCAGGTAGTGCCTCATGCAAACCTGCTGGCAATTCACTGTTGGCATCAAAGAAGCTGGGAATGAAGGGAAAAAAAGCTATGTGCTGTTTTATTCCCAACAGAAAATATTGTGAATTCAGGTCTGTTATAGATTTTTGCTTGCATGTGTGGGTTGGCTGGTGGTTCTTTTGGAATAGGTTTTGCAGAGAAGAAAACAAGACATGTAAAGTCTCCAGTGAGAGTAGGACCAGGTGCTGTCCATTCTAAGTTGTTCTCTTAGAAAACAAGTGTCTGGGTGTTTTTTAGTTGAAAACAACTGTTTAGTTGAGTTATATTTCAAAACTTACATTCTCACCAGAATACTTGAATCTGGGTTCAATAACACTGTCACAGAAAAAGAGAATGGGATAGAAGAAAAAGGTATCATAGCTTCAGAAAGTTAAATGGAAAAAATACATTATTTTCTCCTTCTGCCTTTCCTCTTCAGACTTTGTGCTGAGCTTTTAAGAAAGTAGCATCAGATTTGCAGCCTGGATGGACCAAGGGCAATAGGGCAAGCAAGAAAAAATAGAGCAGCAGGACAGAGATTTCAGTTGGCTCTGGAGGGAACATTCCCAATAACACAACATTCATGAGTATCTCCAGCTGGAAAGGTGGAGGTGCTCCTAAAATCCGAGGGGGTGCTAGGTGGATACTTGCATGATCTTATATTTCCTCTGCCTTTCCTTTTCTTTTTCCTTGGCTTTGTTCCTTTCCCCATTCTGCCAGCTACATCTAGCCTTGTCTCTGGAACTTTAATGAAAATAAATTATAAAAATGGCATCAATTTTCTGCTAAGAAATTTTATGCTGATTCCTTCATTTGCTTCTCTTCTGCTTTCCCTCTGCCTGCATGTTTGTGTGCAGTTTGACCAGGCACAGAAACTCCTAGGTCAGAAATCTGTTCTTTTGCATCAGCTCTAAAAGTCTATCCAAATTGTGCTGAACCTTAAAATATTAGAAATCAACATTTAAAACAATGCAATTATTCAGGGACTAGCTTGTTTTTAAACTCAGGCTTGTGAGCCTATGACAGCTGGATAAGATCCCCGATATTTTCTGTGGATGTGGGTTTTTTTTCTGTGTTTATAAAGCACTATTAGTGGAAGAGTGACATGTGACATTTTTTAAAACACTGTTTAAGAGGTGACACACAGGAAGCACCAGATATCTTATTAACTTGGTTTGCATAGTTTTGGAAGAGATGAACCAATGAGCTCTTGATGATGGACATACATAAACAGAACTTATATGAATACAGACCACATACTTTGAAATACTGTTAAGGGTGAGAGTAAACATAATAGAAATGTCCCAAAGGTGGACTAGGGCAGAGAGCGGGGAAGAAGAAATACTCTCAGTAGCATAATTCCGCAGTGTTAGTGCTCTTTCCAGCATTAGTTAAGGTTGGAAATTTATTTTCTATTATTATACTAGAATAAAAATGTACCCATCTTTTGGAAGATGCATACATGTGTATCTGGTGTTATAAAATCTACTTATAAGCAAGCACATAGAGTGAAAAGCAAGAATGTGACTAAACATTACCCTCATGTGGTACATAACTCCTTATTTTGTTAAAGATAAAGCTGACAGTCTTTATTCAAAGTGTGTGGACCTGTTCAATGGCCTTTATTGGTGCCATTAGAACAAGCAGAAACTTGGTGCTCTGAAAGACCCGCCAAAAAATTCCAGACTGGTGAGTGATGGGGCATACAATTTAAGGGATACAGACATTGCCTAGGGACGTTATCAAGTAGGCTAGATACAAGAATGTGGGTCAACCTTTTTTTATATTACTATTCTGCTGTAGAGCACATGGGGGTCAAAGTTTGTATAGGTCTTTGGTGAATTTCTTTGCTAGGGTATTTTAAGAGCAGTATGTTTATCATATAGCTCTCCCCACAAGTGACTTGCCTCCTAGCCTGTAGTAGGATTTGGGTGAAACAAAATTGCTATCACAAAGGGCCAAGTGAAGTATAGCCTTGTAAATAGCACATTTTACTGAGTATCTAAGGATGCAGTAAAGCAGGCACTTAAGTTGGAGGCAACTGAAGGGCCAGAGCTAGATCTTTCTCTCTGCAGCACAGGGCACCATGGCTGGAAGGTGGTTTAAGGACCCTTGGCCTTCAATGCCATTGCTTGCCATGGGTCCTTCTTTGGCATCAGTTGCAAACAGCTGGACCCTGGCTTCTTCTCATGGTGAAATTCATGTTATTTCGGGCAACAAGTCTTGTGGGTTTCTTAACCCATTAGTGGTTAGATGGCCCATCTTTGGCAGAGGGAGGTGACCCTGACCCCTTCACTGGTGAAGTGAGTGCTGCAGGACTCTGCTGCCTTGGGTGAGCTACCTAGAGGGAGAGAGCACCCTCACCCATGCTGATCAGAGACCCACCCAAAGCAAAGCTGTACTGGGAAGAACTTACACTTGTATTGTATACAGTCTGCTTTAGTTACAGCATAGTTATATTATCTACTGGAAAGCAGAGTTAGCATTAGCACAGCTTTAACAACACCACCACCTCTTTGCCAGTAGAGCATGCCAGCATTCAAAGAGCAACAAGGTCCTGGCATACTTCAGTTACAGTTTTCTCCCCCACAAAGATTACAAAACAAAAAGAAAAAAAAGCTCTTTATACACATAAGCATTCCCAGAGCTCAGACAGCAGAAGGACAGCTGTGTAATGCAACAACAGATAATGACACATAAAATGAGCTTACCGAGGTTTCTATTTTCCTATGATTGCCGCTGCTGGGACTACTTGAACAAGAAATTTTGTAAGTTTTCTATGATGGGTATGACTCCCTGCTGCAGGGAGCACACTACTCTTATGTGCCCCAGTATGATATCAGAACTAAAATATCTAGATGGCATATGCTTACGTGATGAAAGCATACAGCCACTTCTTAGCTCTTCCCCCACCTCCTTCTGCCAAAGATGGGGGGGTTACTAACGGGTTAAGAAACCCACAAGACTTGTTGCACAAAATGGCATGAATTTCACCGTGAGAATGCTAGGCCAAAAAAAAAAAAAGATGTGCTGCTGTAGGAAAATGCTATAAAAGAAAGAGAACTGTCCARACAGACTGGATAGCTTTAGCTTTTTAATGCAGTGTTGGTGGAGTGAAAGAAATGACTAAGTTCATATGCAGTTTTCACCTCTGTTACAGAATGTTACTGGCCTCTACAAGCATCACCTTGCAGCCAGGGTCTCAGGCTAGATCCAGAACAGCTTAGACTTAAGAAATGAGGATTAATCCAGCTCCCTGCATATTTGCCAAATACCCTTACTGTTCTGATGGGGAGAGATGATTTTTGGGGGGTTCTACAGATTAGGAAGAATGAAAATGAAGCTGAAGGCATCTCACAGATTTTACTCCTTAACAACAGTTTCCCAATTCAGCAGTCGCTGTCAGTCTTCACTCCATTCCTCTCAGCCTAAATCTTGTTACTAGAGTCAAATGAAGCAAAACTTCTTATAGCAAGTTTGACTCCATGTCTTTCACTCAGAAGATAATTTGATTTAGGAGGTCATGTCTCATGTCTGAAACTTTTATTTTGCATGAAAACAGCAACTGCTATTTATTGTGTGTGTGATATGGCCTACACGCAGCAGGGCTGTCTCACTGGCTTCCTCAGATTTTTGCAGATTCAGCTGGACAGAAGTTGGCAGGACTGCCTTAAGATTCCTTTCTGTGTTAAAACAATAAGTTGAACTAATATCCATTGTTTCTCTAGTGAAACCACCAGAGAAGACATTTCACCATACATACTTCATTAAAATAGTGAGTGTATAAAAACTTTTCAACACAGGAAAGAAAAGGTGATTGTTGCAAAGTTAAGAGACTTTAAAATCTTGTGTTAGAGCACAGTTTTGCTCTTCACAGTAACAGGGCATTGTTAATTAAAGTCAGTGACCTCTTTTTATTTTTACTTTATTTTTACTTTCCAGTATTTTATTAGAACTTAATATCAAACTAGGTAAGGACTTGATACAAGTGTGGAAGAAGAAGTGATCAAAACTAATGCAAGCTCTGTATTTTGCCCTCTTCACTTGCTTTTGGCTGTACATGCTTTAACACAAGGAACAGTTTTAGACAAAGTAACCAGTAGAGTTAACTGTCTGCTAAAAACAAAGAGTAGCAGGTTTCTGACACTGTGAAAATAAACAGAAATATTCACCTGTTGTTAGTTCCTTTATTCTTTCCCTCTTCCTCTCAGAGTCCTCTAAAGCCTGGGCATCTGCCATGACTTTACAAGAAGATGCTGATGCATTTATTGTTGAAGAGCTGGATGGGTGAAAAGTCTTTATTTGGAAAGCATAGCAAAGAGAAAAGAAAAACAGCACAATACCAAGTAAAAAGGGTAGAGATAGGAGAGGGAAAATGACTACTTCATGAAAAACTCTTGGAATAGGCTTATGAAATCCCAACAGGAACTACTTTTTTCCAGTGTCTATCTTTCCCCATGCCCAGCCTGCTCCCTCCAAAGGCCATGGTGCAGCAGTGGAGGGCTCAGCTGCCTGGCTCTGGCTGCAGACCCCAGGTGAGGGGAAGCCTCCTGCGGCAGGGGCAAAGGCTGCTCCATCCCTGAGAGACACAGAGCTCTTCAGCCAGGGAAAACACCTGGAAAACAAGATGCAGCCAAGCAAGGGAAAAAAGGGAGCAAGATGGACAGGAGCAAACCTGAACCACCAGAAAGAGCAGAGACCAGACAACCCCTAAGAGCAGGAGCAGCCTGCTCAGAGCAGCGGCAGAGTTTTCCCTAAGGAACCCATCAGGGCCTGGCTAGAGGCATTTTGCAACTTAAGAAATCACTGAAGCATAACATGAAACTAAAACCTGACAAGATAGCAGGGCAAGGGTGGAAAAGATATGCTTATAAACCTTTTAAACTCCTTTCCCTCTACCCAACGCATGAGCTTTTTCTATTAAAAAAAAAAAAAAAACAACAAAAAAAATCCCTCATTGTCCTGGTTCATAAGTTAATGAAAACTAGCCTTTGAATTCAGAGTCCTCTTGGTGCTTTTTAGTGTATTGACTTTGAAGAGAAGGCCCTGGCAGATCTTTTCGGCTAAGTTGGAATCCTGTCACAGCACAGTTTAAATCAAGGAAGTTTTCCCATTCTCCCTCCATTTYTGTCAGCACAATTATTTGTACAAAACACTATGCACACTTGTAAGTGACTTGAAATCAGGCAGGTTAGAAAAGCGAAAACAGAGGGTACCAAGATATTCATAAGTAATTCCAGCTTGGCAAGAGTTCTCTCCTTTTCCAGGATCGAGTATTCTTCTTTTGCTTTGTAGTTTTTAGTTTTGACCATCATATTTATAAGGCCATTTAGGATTATAAAATGAACTGCTCTCAAATATTTCTACTTCTGTCATGACCACTGGAGCACCCAGGGGGACTGACTGCTACCCAGAACAATAGCTTTCAGGGAGGTTTTGAAGGCAGAACACTAAACCTTCGGACACGCTGATTTGTTAAACAGAACACGCCACAAAGACACTTTGAAATAAGATACAAGTTTAAATTTAAAGATGTCTCAGGTACAGAAATGCAAGCCTTTCCACCCACTCCCCTTTGCAAATATAAGGCATAGTACGGAGCATTTTTTTGAAAGCAAAAATACAAATGCACCCTTTCCCCCCCTCCCGCCCTAACTTCAACTGTTTGTGGTTTAAACAGAAACAGCAAACTGCTGTTGAACACTGGCAGGGTTCTGGCATGACACATCTGAATAACCTTGTATGTTACCAAGATTAAAGGGATTGAATCTTTGCATGCAGTGTGTGACTTTTGAAGAGATGTAAAGAATTGCATTTCATTTTAATAAACTGCTTCTCCAGGTCAGAGTCACCAAGCAGATCCTCTTGAGGATTTACTGGGACTGCAGCTGATGACATCTTCAAGTAGCTTGTGCTTTACTACTTCAGAAAAATTCCCTTTTTGCTCTTCTATAACATTTGAAGAAACATCTCCAGTAGAAGCACATTTTAGCCACTTATCTATCACAGACTTTTGTGACTSTGTATGCATTACATTCCTCTGGCAAAGAGTTGACCAGAAGACATTTGGACCCTTCCTAATCTGGTTTCATGCTTATCAGCAATGGCCTGAAACAACAAAACCAACCCGATTGACACTGGCCCTGCTCTGAGCAGGGATTTGGTCAACATGATCTCCAGACACCCCAGCCAATGTAAGTTTTTCTACGATTTTAACACACAACCAGGCAGTCAGGTCCCAACTCAGGACCTACCAGCCCCCTGCTGACACAGGCCCATACCAATATGTAAGCATAGCAGCAACCAGAGTGTAGTGGCTTCTCCTTCTGCCCGAATACTGTCATATTCTGTCCAATTCTTTCAAGTGACAGCTTTTTAGGGCTGAGTGACATTTCACCCAGTTTTCYCATTTCTCATTACCCAGAGGTCAGCACTACTTGTCTGCACTTTCTAATCAGGATCCTCAGTAGCACAGTGTTTTGGCCATATACACAATTCTTCCCAAGTTTCAGACAGGAAAGCTGCAAGGACAAAAGGCAGCGACTTACCTAAGGGGATTCCCATGCAGAGTGGGGTTAGATACAGCAGAATTAGTTCCCAGCTGCATGTCCTAAACACAGATTCTTCCCTTTTTTGTTCCTGTCCTTTACACTCCTCCTCTCTAGCTGTCTTCCTTGGAGATATGCCAGTTCCCTTGGCATATCACAGCCTCCTCAGCCCTCATCTCTGCAGAAACCCTGATTCTTTCCCTTTCCTCAAGTTTCCTTATCAGAGAGTAATAGAGTGCCACTTTTTCCCCAGGCTACCTCCTGCTTTCTGTACTAGCATTATTTATTCACAGATTTCCTGTCCTCATTCACTGTGTCATGCTCCCACAGGTGACAGCAACAGAGCTGCAGGTTCAGTTCACTTTCTTCCTGGTCCCAGAGACACCTCTGCAGATAGTATCACTTTTAACTGCTTTCAACTACCAGCCTGTGCTCACAGTTCAGCACAGGTCCTGCGCCACTCTTCCTCTCAATCCTTCTTAGTACTTCTATTCGCATTGCTCCAGGATGTCTAAACACCAGTCACTGATCAGAACCCCAGGCAGGGTTAAAAACAGCTGAAACACAATCCCTAGATAAAGCGYAAAACTCAGGAACAAATGAACACAGAGGGAGAAGCAAAAGGAAATAGCAGGGACACTGGCAGTCTCAGTGTGCCACTCACTCAAGGGGGACAACTGGGTAGTAGGTATTAACAGAATCAGTGGAGTACAGTGTAAACAGAAGCATCAAACCAATAAGCATGTCAAGGCTTACAGTTTACCTCAGCAACAGATTGAAAAAAGAACGGATGAGAACAGAGTGGAAAAGAAAGTTTCATCTCAAAAGGGAGTATCAGATGTCTGGTAACAGGAAAGGGGAGAAGCGAGCCTGTGCTTAATCAGGATGATTAAGGCAATGTACTTTCTAAGCTTTGTGTCTTCCAAACTATCCAGTTTCAGGCTGAAAAAGCAACAGGGTCCTGGGTGTCACAGAAGGGTTTGTTATTCCTTCTTTAAGCTTTACAAAAATCTGTGTCCATGCCAAAGGCGAAAAGAGGGAAAGAAAAAACTCTGGAGGGAAGAAAATCCTCCTTTAGCATAAGAATTTTTGAGCATCTTTGTATAAAGTTCAAACTCATGTTTTTAGAAAATAACAGAAGACCAATATAATCTAATTAAAGGAACTGCTACAGAAAAAGAAAATGCTCAGATGAATGTTGATCCCCCATGAAACTCCATTTGGATTGTAGTCCATACAAAAGCAATCTAGGATGCAGACTGAACAAACAGGGTTGTATCCAAAACAGACAGCTTCCATTTATTTAGCTCACTGCATCCAATTTTTACATGTTCTTCCTGCAACAGCAAGCAGATTTCCCTGTGGCAGTATCAGGTAAGCTCAGAAGTTACATGCTGCCTAGCTGCAGAATTGAGGTTCTGAGAAATACAGAACCAGCAGACCTCTTGGTGCAACTGCATTTGCTGAACAGAGCCAAGTATCAACTCTGTGGTGAGAAAGTGATAGCATTCTCTCAGACCAACACTGACCAGACTTTCCCTGCAGATGCTGAAGCAAAGTGTTGCATTACCTTTTCAGGGAGTGATGAAGAAGGGGCAACTTAGGTTGAATCAAGCTGAGGAGAGGTGAAACTGCTATACCAATTACCATCAAAAGGGCACTCAAATTTCAGCACAATACCACAACCTACAYGTGTGTTGATTTTCTTTCCAAATCAATATCATATGACTTGAAAAAAGTTTCTTAAAAACTTGAATTTTCCATGAAATAGCCTTTATAAATCAATAGAGGTGGGGTGCATAAATCTGTATAGCTACATTATCCTGATTTTTTTCAGTACTTGCATGACACAATGAGATGGTCATTCCCTTCTACCATGCCCACTGCTGGATCCTGCTTTATCTGTCTGTCTTCCGGCAAAATGACACAGAAGAGAGAGGGTGAAGCCCATTCCTTATCCCTCAATGTAACTGCTAGCTTTAATCACAGAAGGAATTACTTTAGCTACACAGAGGCAGATCAAGATTTTCCAGATCTGGAATGGCAGTAGCTGCTTCCACCTCAATCTCCAAAAACCCCAAACTCAGTCAAGGAACAGGTAAAAAGAAAGTAAAACTTCCCCAAAGTAAAACTGACTAATGTTTAAGAACATTTGTTTATCTCCATTATTACCCTGTAGTTGCTTAATGTAGCCCTTTCATTTGACAACCTGTCAGTCACCCAAATGAACTCTTTACTTATCATAAAGAATCTCTTACTCTTCCATTTAGCCAGTCACATCCCAGGGTTTATCTATCTAGGAATGAGTGACAGAAATGTAATTAAAAGATTTTTTATTAAAAATCAACATATTTATATAATTGTGCATTCCACATACGGCTGTATATGTTCACCAACATAACCATTAAGTCAGAAAGCATTAACAGTAAAGATTTCCATTTGAACTAACTTACTGCAGTGGAGCTTCAGTTGTGTAATCAGTCATGCATTATAGAATGTCATTAATCTTTTTTTCCCTCCTCTTCTCTTTAAAAGTAGCAGCATATTTAATAATCAGTGTTCACAGGGCATAAGCCCTAAAGTGTTCTATAGCAGGAGAAATATTAATTAGTAAATATAGGCAACAGGAGAACAGCTCAATGAAAATGCATTAGTTACTGCCTATAGCATTATAAACAGTAGGATGTAATAATTACACTACACTGAATAAAGACTGAAGCAAACTGGGAAGAGTAATAAAAAATTACTTCTTAGTACAATTGTATAAAATATTTCTTAAAGTCATTCAGGATAAGAATCCTGCAAAGAACAGATTTTGTTATAAAGATTAAGCAGTGTCAGGATAATGCTTGTGTGTCCAAATATGTAATAAAGGTCTCAGAAAAACATATCCATATTCCATCCCTACCACCCTTCTATAGCTGAAGATATTAGGATTTCACATTGTTCACGTAATAAAGTGACATCTTATAGAACAAAGACAGATGGGCCTGAGGAGTCCATCCACAATTCAAGATTCACACTCATGTCAATTAAGTGATAAAAAAGTGACATTAATCAGATAACACAAGTTGGAAGGCATTTTTGTAGGTTGTGAGTGGTGTAAGTGGGGAGTAAAGAGAGAAGTTCAGTGTAACCAGGATTTTTGTGCACAACTTAAGCCATCACAGTACAGGTTGCCTGAAGAAGTCAGTTTATAGGTACATATTGTGTGCTTTCTCTAAGAAAAAAATAATTGCTATTTTCTCATGACTTTACAGTCATCATGCTTGTAATATTACTGACATGATGCTTATCTCTTTAAATCAGAGAAAGATCCAACAAACTATTGCCATACACTTAGAGCAGTTCATCTTAATTTGAACAGAGTGGCAGATTCTGATCAGCAATGTCTGTCCTATTTTTCCTTTCTTTTTGTCTTTAACAGACAGAGGAAAAAACTGCAGAAGATAAACACATTATAGGTAATTTTTATGACAGGAAGAATAGAGATGTGAAAGGGGGAGTAGAAAAGGGTTTAACCTGTGCTTTTTGCATGTATCGGCCATAACACAGGATGGCCAAAAAAGTCAGTTGCAGTATAACTTGTAACTTCTAATTACAGAAAAGTAAGCATCTCTCAATATTTGCAAATGTGATGTGAGAGAGTAATCTCATCTGTTACATCTTGAATCACAGATATTCTGTCACATTATAAAGAATAACAAAAAAACCCTCCACTGCAGTACTATTTCAGTTTCCAAATTCTAGGCAACAAAGTCGAGGGGCCTCACTGGAAGAAAAGCTTAGTGAGATGAGTTAAACAGCATAAAAGAAAGATACATGAAATCACTACAGCAAAAGCTAAATTAAGAAGAAATATTCTGATTGAACCTTTTCCCCAAGGGCATGTCTAAGACAACATSCCCTAACTGGAGAGAAAAAGACTGCATCAAGCTTAAATTCCCAGAGCACAAGTCCACTTCAATTCAAAGCTCAGAACATGATCAAAGAAATATTCCTCCTTTCCTGCCTCACCTCCTTCATGAATCCAGTCAGCAATTAATAACTAGATTAATTCCATTACTACAACTGCAGACATATCAGAACAACTTACCCAAGTAGCAATGCTGGCCCAGGACTGCAGGCACACCAAACATGAATGAGCTAACTGACAGTTTAAAGGAAGGGGGAGGGGGAGAGGAGGAGGAGGAGGAGGAGGAGGAGGAGGAGGAGAAATGAACTCAGTTTCTCCAGTCAAAAATACTCTTACCCAAATGGTGTTGCACTTATCCTACCTAAGGGAATGTAATGTAGTCATCTTCCATAAGGTTTCTGATGATAAAATACAGGCCACCACACACTTCGATGCGGGCAGTCACCTCCTCCTGTGGAGTTTGATCCCAGTTGTTCCAAGTGCTGTAAACACACTGGAGCAGCCCCTTCACTGCCTCCTCCCTAGTGAGGGTCCTACCCACCTGACTGCTCTTGCTCTACCAGTTCTTTGCTTTTTTGTTTTATTACTGCGGGCTTTTCATATGAATTCATCCAAATAAGTTCTAGTACAAAACTTAAAAATAAGTAACAATGTATGAACTAAGTATTAGTATTTTTTTAATCCACATTCCTGGGGTGAGGGGCTAAAAGAATTATATCCCCAAACTTGAACATTAATCATCCTTTTGGACATCTATGACTGCAAATGCGCTACTTCATTCTGATTTCTGTATTTGTTCTATATGTATAATTAGATATGAGTTACTGCTGCATTTTAGCTGAAATGCTTATTTAGAGAACATCAAATATTAATGCCACACCTTCTTATGCAATAACAATTTAAGAACTTACCTTGTAGTCTGGAATGATATGAGCTCTATTCAGCTGCCAGACTAGTTGACAAGTTCACCACTACCTAGTGGCTAGAATTAGCCTTAACCATGGATAGTGATGTTTGCTTTATTATGTCCTTATCAAATAGAAACAAAGGGTACGCTGAGGATGTTTGCAGCAAGAGAAAATATTTCCTATGAATTGCATGCTACTATACACAAAAGGCTTATCRGATCTTTGCAAAGTCAATTCCTCTCCATCAGTCAATATTTGGAGTATGGGGGAACTGTAATTAGTCTATTTCATCATTGCTGTTTGAACACAACATTTAAAAGCCATGAACACAGACAGAAGAGTCTGTTCATATCAGTGCAACACAGGAGAATCACTCATGCCAGAATTAAGTCAAAAATGCCCACAAATGTCCTTTTTTTGGAGCTCTTTTCACTCATATCTTAGCAGAAAGTGCTAAAATTCTTTACTTCAACATTTTTACCCTACACAACTGCTCTAATATCAAACTCAGGAAGGAAGGAAAGATCCAAAGAACATTTGTTTCCAAGACAAAGATATGGATTGCTTTTTCCTGCATGCCGTCTGGTTGCTTCTTCCTGGATGCAGCACTAGGTTTACAAGGCTGTTTCATGAGCCAACCTTTCTGTAACAGGAGAGCTATGCTGAGACTGCATCTAGAAGATACTGGGCAGCTCTCCCATTTTGCTGAAAGTCTGAACTCCAATTTGTAATGCTAAAACAGCAAGCAGCCATACTGACTCTTTCAACTGTGTGTTGTTCAGTAAGCTTGACATTTATTAGAGCTTTACAGAATTAAGAGGAATACTTTGACTTTTAAATACTCAAGTTTAATTAAAAATCTTTGTTTCTAACCCTCTCTTGTGGGGAACTGCCTCTTTTAAACTGATTGCTTTAAAAATGGTTAAATAGCATCTTGAATACTTATCAGGGTAGTAAGGAAAGCAATTTTGTTGTTGAGAAGTATTAGTTTACAGAATGTTTAGTAAAATACACCAAATGCAGTAACACTGTAGTGCACCTTTGCAGATGTCTTCCCAATTAAATCTTCTCTTTCTGGGATTTTGATTGCACAAAGTCATCCACAAGTACTAATATCTATTCTTGTGGAGTTCCAGTCTGTTTATGTGATAGCAAACATTAGTCATAACCTGTACACTTACACATCAGCTACATCTTTATCCACCAAGAAAATTTTATGATAAGATCAATTTATTCAACTGTATGTACAGTATATTTGCATATTAATAAATAAGTCTAATATTAAAGTCTCTTCCCCCATATAAAAGTGACTACAGTCTGAACAGACAATCTGACTTTTTTTTTTCAAGCACACCTGTGACTGAGGCTATCCTTTCCCACTGAGTTTATTACATTAACTGTAAGAGTAGAAACCTAACAGACCAGTGCTTGTTTGTTTAAACCCTATACAGCAGAGGAGAGGGAAAAAAAATTACTAAAAAGTGCAAAAGCCAACAATTTGTAGAGCAAAGAACAAGTTCATAATGTGATCCCGGGGAAGAGAATCCAGCCCAAAGGAGGACATGCTGCAGCCAACATTATAACCAATGCACATTTTTGTCTTGATAATAAGCTGCACTATGCCAGTCCCGTCATGTAACGTTCCAAGATTTCCAACTCCCATAGATGTCATCTCCACCTCTACAAATTTATCAACACCACATTCAGTGCAAAGTGACATTTCTTAAAATAGCTGTTTGCTTCATCTCCCTAACATTCATCTCTACTGTGAAGAAATGGCTCATCTTCTTTAATTGGTTATTACTATATACAGAAGAGCCTATATTTGCATCACTCCATTTCTGGTAGTGAGTTTTCTCTATCTACATTCACTGGAAAACAAGAAGATAAGTGGCCATATTTCATATTTACTAAAGTCTTCCCATTAACCCAAGGGCTATCTGTTCAACTTGATTTATACCTAAAGTAGCTGCACTTGGTTCTTTTTCCATCCCACTTCCAATGGTGTAAAAGTCATGGGGAACTTGTGGGACCTGGACCATATTTCAAGTCTGATTGCTGGAGCTGGAAGAGCGATGAATCATGTTTGAATTCAGATGTCTGTTTGCAGCACAGTGTGTGTGGACCATACCCCCATTTGGGTATTTCACAAATACAGGCTTGCAGAAAGGATTTTGGCACACCTGACAGACCTTTTTATCCGAAAGAAGAATTGGGGTTCCTTTTTGTTTAACCTAAAAAGAAAAAGAATCCGAACATGAACCTAGCAAGAAAAGGGGGGAAATTAGGAGGCAGTACAAGAAGAGTTAATTGATACCACAGGTATATACTATTTCAACTCTATTAATTGGACAAACCTGGTCAGTGATTGAGGTCATAGGAAAAGACTGTTTGAACTATTTAATTTGAATTCCATTTCCACATTCATACTAGTTTCTTGCTTCCTCCTAAGTACTGGGTTTTGTTGGTGGTGTGTGGTGCATGTGTTGAAACATCGCATGCAACTCAAAACCTGGTGCAGCTTCCCAAACAAGAGCACGTGACAACTCCACAGAAAACTGAGCATTAACACATTCTTATCCCAGACAGATTCTGCAGGTTAAACTGTCATTTGAATTAAATAAATTTAAGAATCCACTGGGAGCTTTAAGCAACAACTCCAGCTAGGAGGAGAAAGCTTCACAAGTGAATTTACCACTTACAAAGGCTATTGGTAAGCTTGAATTTGTGCCAGGTGCCGTGCAAACTTATCTGCAAATTCTGACAAGTCTCAATCCTAGCAAAATGCTAGTTCAAATTTGTTAAAATTTATGCAAGAGCTTTATTAATCTGGAAACCCCAGATTCATTTTCATTCAGTCCAGAAGTATACAAAGTTAGTTCCTATTTTAAGGAACCCTTTTGTGTTATAGGGAAAGTGTAAAATAAAGTTTAAATCAAGCAGTCATAGCAAGAAAAATAATAAATGCAGCAATTAAAACTGCCTGGGACCTAAGAGACAACTTTGTCCTAATGTTTCAAACATCTTCTGATCACAACCGAGTCCATTTAAACATAAAACTTCGGAATGCCTCCATTAAAAAAACCCTACCTTCTCGTGTTTGTAGATTAAGTTTTCAGCTTGTGCTAATCCAAGTGCAATCTGAGTCATTCTTGTTGTATGAATGCTTTGCCTCACTGCTCCAGCCAGGAATGGGCAGAGGAGCTGCACTGACCAGTTGTCAGGCACCAGCTGCAAAACTAGGGCTGCATCAAATTCAGCAGCATGGTTATTCAAGAGATCCACAGCAGCCATGACTAGTGCACAGTCTGAAGTGCCTGTATTTAGATATACTGACAGCAGCATATGGAAAAGCCTCTGTCTGTACTGCAGACCTCTATTCTCAGAGTTCCATATACAGTATTCTTCAGCAGCATGGAAATCCTTTAACTCATGGACCAGGATATGCAAAGCTTTCTCATGTTCTTCTAGTTTCCCATATAAAATTGCACTTTCCATATGAAGATCTGTGCCCCGGATTTTATCTGTTAAGAGAGAAACAACACAATATTCTGCTCAGTGGAGAACATTACTCCTTTCCCAGAGTCAATGCAAACAAACACCCAGAGCTCAATTCCCATTAACTTCGCAGAGTTTTTGGCAGCTATATAGAGGACAGATATAAAAGTAGAAGGATGCCCAAACATACATAACACATCTCTAACAAAACACCACCACAAAACACAGGAACTGCCCCCCCCGCCCCGCTAAATAACAGGCAACAAAACCAATGTCACTGACATCTTTTAAAATTCTAGCTTGTGAGCCTTGCCCATTTCTGCCCACACTGTTACCACCTATGATAAGCCATAAGACAAAGCTGCAATATTTTTAACCCCTCCTCCTCTCAAAAATAACACACGTTCTGAAAGTCTATAAAAGACTGTAGAGAGCAAACAATACAATCTTAAGAAAAGGACATTACAAATCCTTGATCCAGTTTGGCACTTGTAAAGTTGAAGTGTTAGCAACTGGCAATGCAGATGGCAGAGAATGATGACAAGTTCATTCGGAATTTCAAGATAAAGTAAAAACTCCCTTATTTTAAAAGTGGTAAAGATTTGATATGGCCCTGTGTAAAAGGGTATAGAAAGTCAAAAATTTTCCCCTCAAATATTCTGGTTATCAGGGAGGAATATACTACCATGCATTCATCCCATCTTTATATAAGATAAGAACTTTCACACAAGAAATACTGTATTTTGGAGTACAAGGATTTCAGGAGAATAATCCAGCTTGTAACTCCTACCCTTAAAAACTGGATTAAAAAGAGCAAGAGTCTTAAAAAAAAAGAGCAAGAGTTTCAATGACTATTTGTACATTATTTGTCATATGCTGTTTTGCTGACTGGAGAGTGGATGGTAAATATCACTAAGTTATTTTAGTTGCTGTTCAGCCATTTTTCTTTCAGTCAATGACTCTTCCAGAGAAATTCAGAAAAACATTTCATAATTTCATTATAATAACAAGTCATTTCCCTCCCATCCTTTGGGAAGTACATTAAGGCAACAGCCATTATAATCACTGGCCAAGGACTAATTTTAGCTGTTTAACTGTTGCTTGCCTTACACCAAGATGTATATTGTCCTTTTCACAAATAAAAGGCACGCAGATTTTTGCCTACCATAAATCCCAGTTTTCAGGGTTGTGGGGAGAGGCAGCTGTGGACAACAACCAAGACAGATCCACAAGCCCTTGGGAATTAATTCCTTAATGCTTAGCTATAGTTCACTATTTGAGAAACAGACTACTTAACGAAAAACTCTTAACTCTTCCATCTGCAAAGACTGTCACAAGTTACATGCTCATCAAAAAGAAACAGCTATAAAATTTTTTTTATTTGTATGATGATATTTCTTCTAGCTAGCTATAGCATTCTGTGTTTGGTGCAGTGGCAAACATACTACTCTAACTCATGAAATGTGTGAGATCAAAGACAACAGTAACAGATATGCCTTCTCTATTAACTTGCGTATATTTGAAATGAGGATGAGCCTACTGCCCTATATGCCTAGAAACATTGACTCTTAGTTTTCTATCCTTATGAAGACTTTATTCTGCTTTTGGCTGGAACTGATATATAGCATTTATAATAGAGAAAACACATCTTACCCAAAATAAAGTGAATTCTATAAAGATCAGATTTCTGAAGAAGACTGCGTAGTTTAAACAGCAATTCAGTTGTTTCTGTACAATTGTCTGTAGCCACAGATTTTAACTGAAATATTGCTTCCAAATACAAGACAGCTAGATGGGTATGGTACTTCTCCTTCTACAGATAAAAAGGGCAATGTTAGCTCAGTTTACAAAGACAACCTCTTCTCCCCACCAATAGTATTTTGATGAATATTTACATAATTGCACAGAAATGTGTTTTAATTCATTCTCTTAGTTTGTATCAGTCAAAAATCTTTTGTTCATGCAAATTGACAAATTATTCAAGGGAGCATCACAAGACAAGTACTCTGGGTTCTCTACATTTCTATCTTCATTCTATAGATTTTTCTGAAATACAAATATGAAAAAATCTTAGTCCTAAGCCATTCTTCACCTTAAATAAACAAGCTCTATAAGTAGGCTTTCTTGTGCAAAAGTTTTCCTTTCAGGTGTTCAGCTAATGAAAGTCAAAGCAATAAAGCAGATCTCTCTCCTTTGAATACAGGTATAACCCATGCTGTGCCCTCGTGTTTATTTCCCTTGTAATATGAGTAATTTCAATCTAATTCATTCTTCTTCATATTCAAGTGTGTTCTTTGACCTCTTCTATTTCTGCAATATATATCAAGTAAGCCACCACAAGTAGACAAGCACTCTGAAAGTGTATCAGTGATTTATGTATTAGCATAATGCTTTTTACATTATTCACTACCACATATTCAGCAAAACAAGTTGATAATTTGATTGTTTGAAACATTCTCACTAAAGCATTCACAATAACCTGCACTTTCTGAAGAAGTCAGTTTAGAATCCAGCCTTTACTAGCAGGTAGAATAGATTTATTTATGCATCCTTTTTGTTAGAATATTCTAAAGACGCTGTTTAAATGGTAGTATTTGTTTGCAAATATTTGTGACATTAGAACCTAGCATTATTACTGGTCACGGTGCCATACACCAGATACTTAAATATTTATTACATTATTATATAAACATATTTGAATAAGCAACAGAAGGAAACCATTGATCTAGCATATACATTTCAAGGATGCAAGCTAGGGAACTGGTCATCAGATCTGCTGAGTTCTTTCAACGTTCATTTCTTTGCTTTATTCACAGGTTAAAGTCATTGCTCCTGTGCTTAAAGCATCTCATATCCAAGTCCCAAAATGTTTTGCTTCTTCTGTGTTATGCTTTACATATTGATAAAATACAAGAATATAGTGGTGCTTATGAATAGTGAACACATTTTTTGGACATTCAACTTCTAGAGTGGTTTGGAATTCTGCGACCTAAGAGGTACATGTCTTAATTCTGTTTCCTCTCTGAATCTCTCCAGGACAGAACAACACATATTTACTTATAAAATACTGAATTAGCGACATTAGTGCACTACCACCACAGTGCAACGGGATTAGCAATTTTTCAACCATTTTTCTGTGGCCTTACCAGAGATCGACTTCTTTTTAGCACTATAAATCATTAGTCCTGTTATCTAGTGTGAGAAGCTATTGCACAATAACCTCAGGTGTTCTAGAACAGCAGCTAACACTTAAAAATATATACTCTAGAGATCAATATGCAGTCAATTATGATAGACCAAATACATTCTTATGTTTTATCTTTCCCTATGCACTTTGTAGGTGGCTTATGAAGTTTTGTGTTAATCAACTCCCTATTTAAGGATTTACAGTTCATAAGTAAATGTCATACTGAGTAACAAAGCATTCCAGAGAAACTCTGGCCTAAAAGTCTTAAACCACAGACTGTGATTTAAACCTCACCAGTGAGGCAGAAAAGCATGCAACAGTGACATGGAAGAACTCAGAGGAGGTAAGCAACTGTCTTCCCATCATTTTCAAGTTGAAAAGTTAGTAACAGAATGTAATCTCAGCTCCTGATCTTGTACTTTAATCTCAAAATCACTTCTTCCCTACCTGGAGTGTATCTGAAAGTCTACAAATTATGCTAATTTCTTCTAGACATTGGCATTTTTCAGATTGTTTATCACAGTTTGCACTCTCAATCCTATGCCTGGTTTTTGGTATTCTTGGAGGACTTACCTCTATTCTTCTTTCCAACACTAGATGTTCTAGATATTTAACAAGTGACTTAGGGTATTTGTTAAGGCGACTGATGATATCATCTGGATTAATGTTTTTTTCCTGCTCTTCCAAAGGCCTTTTAGTGAAAATCTGTACTCCAACCTAGACAGAGTTAATTGCTTTTAGGAAGTCAGTGGCAACCCTTTTAAATACCTATTTAATAGCATTATCAGATCAGTTAGTACATTACTGAGATACACAACACAAAGCCCCCCACACCAAGATTACACCACTTAGTGGTTACTGTGATTTCACCTATCACCATCTTCATTTCCTCAATTTGTAAACCATATAATTGCCCAGCCTATAAACCTTCTGTTGGGCAAAACTTCTACCAGCATCAAGAAGTAGTGAGCAGATCTGCATAACAGCAGAACAAGATACTTGAGTCTTTTGGAGGAAGGAAGCATAAGTTATAAACCGGAATGTTTACAGCTTTATCTCTTTGTGTATGCCACCACATTTGAGAGACTTCTTTAGTGACAAAAAAACAAAAAAAACACACACCCCCACAAGAGTTATAAATCTGGTCATTATATGTAATGACTGCATTTTAAATTAATACAAATCAAGCAGTGACAAGTTCTAGCAGCAGACACTCTGCCTGATACAACATAAAGTATTCCATTAGCACTTGGCAGAAAACACTAATGGATATTACAAAATTATATTTTTAATTTTGGTGGAATTATATTAATTCTTGCAGCTATGAGGTGTTCCTTGAACGAAGGCCATTTCATTCTTGAAGGAAGGCTATGTCACTTTCTAGATACCAAGATACTGCCTTTACTGAAATCCTTTTAAAAGGAACAGCAGCAGCAACATAATCCATTAGGTTAACCTTTTTCTTTTTTTTTTAAAGCTCTAAAAAGTATGATTAATATGAAGAAAAACATGCTGTATCTTTCATTGCTCAGAAAGACTTAAACTGTTTTCGGAAGAAAAAGCGGCAGTTACCACGAGCACAGAGATTCTTAACAGAGGGATTTAAAAGAATTAAGAAACATGGCAGTTTACTTCTGTCAGTCACTATTTAATAGTCATTAAATATTCTTCAAAAATGGTCTGATTAGCTAGCAAGATGATACAAATGTCATTCAACACCCAAACAGTGTTTCAGAGACAAAACTTTATATTTGTGATATTCTGGGAATAAGCACACCAATCACAAACCTCTTCATTTTTCTGTAAAGCCCATTCAGAGTATTTCCACACTAGATCTTGGTCTGAGCAGAATGTAAGGAAGTCCACTATGTATTCATAGAGATCTGAACGTGTAGAGTCTTGAATGTCTCCATTAACTATTTTCACCCATAACTGCAACAAAAATGCACAGAGATTAACGTGTACATAGATAGCAGGCTTAAAACACATATTAAGTCTTCCAACTCAAAATTTATATACGCTACTACTACTACACTTAGTATTAGCCACAGATACTTGTGGAATTAGAAAGAGCTTCTAGGAATGCAGATTGTCAGGAATCTCATTGGTCATTAAATTCACACCACCTCTCCATTAGAGGCTTTTCTTGTATATGCCATATTCAGCTATTTCAGAACCCACATCACTGTGGGTTCTCACATTGACAGCAACTGCCAGAACCCTTTGAGAGGAGATACACTAATCGCAAAGGAAGCTTTTGATAAAATTCCTTTGGTGCACAGTCTATTTTTCTTTTGTTTTCTGAATGTGCAAACTTAAAGAAAATGCAAAGTTAATTTAGAATAAACATAATTCTTGCTCTTTAGTTTTGACTGAAGAATTTTAAAAGCACTATGAGAAAGTATTTATTTTTACGTAAATCATAATTGAAATTGAAAGGTGCTACACCTAACAGATCAGTTTAGCAATAAACATAGGTTCCTGAAACAAAGAAAAATACCTTATATGTGACAAAGGTGCATATCTTTACCCCCTTCCCCCCTTTACCACCTTTGTTTTCTTACTGTCTTTTGTTTCTGCCCAGGAAATTACTGCTTACAAGCTGACTTGAATGTATCTGACAGAGTAATTGTGATAACCATATTCTAAAAGTCACACAGTAATGTAAACTACTAAAGGTATTGCATATCTCCCAAGATATACATGCTCTTGATCAGTAAAAAGATTTAATTTTTCTAGATGAAGTTTTTCAGACAGGACTAACAAAGTTACTTAGTTTGCAGTCTACAGACCACTGCTGGTCTTAGTGACTAGTGACATCAGAGGAGGGGGACCCCAAAAGGATTACAAAGCCAGCTGAAACCCACAAATCTTGCCAACCATGTGCACCTGAGCCAGAGTAGGAAGCAACTCCCAACTGCTATCAGTGTCTGCCATGAGATTTTATTACTGCTGTTGTGTGTGTACAGACCAATCAGCATAGAGTATGTTCTGACGTACCCTCCAAAACCATCTTAAATGGTCTTTTGATTATTTTAGTGCTTCTGTACATCTTTAAAGAGTACAAACTTTTGTTCAGAGATGCAGAGTTCTGCCTAGAAAATAGCATAAAAGCATCTGAATAGTTATCTTCAATAAGCTCTTCAGGTTGTTCATACCTAGCATATCAATTTATTCAAGGAAGTCTTAGCATAAGTTCCTCTTTCCTACATATACATATCACCTTTCAAGTAGATAAAATTAGCACTTCAAAGATTTTAATCTCAGAGAGGTAACCTGATATTTTGGGACAATTCACAGACAACACTAAAAGCTTTATTCATTCTAACCTGAAGTGCTGCAGCATCCTGACCATTGTAGTGATACAGGAGACCAAGGGCAAAATACCTGTATATAAAAAAGAAAGTAATAATATTAAAATCTCTAGATCTTTCCTACCAATTTCATTATGGTTCAAATAGCACAGAATATAACAAATAGTTGATTATGGTGGGATTTTTAGGTGATGTATAAATTCTCACATCCACATTTGAACAAGCAACTGTAGGCTCATTTTTACAATCAAAACGGAGTCAGGCAAGGAATAGCTTTCTACTGTGCCATTACAGAGTTCTTTGTATGCTATAATGTTAAAGTTCCATAATAGTTATTCTCATGTAATGATGTTCTATCATTCATATTTATCATAAAGTTTGCCATACAAAGCAAACATACCAAGAGAATTCTATAAAACATCTGAAGAGTGAAACTACTCTAAATCTAATCACAATCAGGACTCTACCACTGTAGTTACTACTACTGCACCACACAGCTTTAAGATAAAGAAATTAAATCCTAGACAGAGGTACTGAGATACTATGTATGACTGGAGTTCATATTTAACACATTTACTTTCTAGCATTTCCTGCTTAATGACTAGCAGCCAATTCTTCACCTGCTGGTATTTCCAAATTGAAGTCATTTGCATTCATCTTAAGCATTATCCTTGTRGTGAATCAGTACAAGCACACTGGAGTTCGCAATTCAAAAGTAAGACTTCTTTCACTGAATAAGCTACCAGCATTTTAAAGCTACTAGTTAGTTAATAGCTTCTACCTGAAGTAGTGCATGTATTAAGGCATCTTTTCATTCAATCCAAGACATCAACAGAAATGTACTACTACTGCATCCACTCTGCTCTCCCATTGTCAGAAGCACAATTGCCTTATTTTTTCAAATCGATTCCAAACCTTTATTTCTGGGTTGGACACTGAGACTTTTGGAGGAAACCTGGTATTTACCAGTGTAGGATAGAATACATTTTCTTCGCTTCAGAGTGTCAGTTAATACCTTCCCCCCATAATCTTTAAACGCTGACAAGTCAAATTGTCTTTTGGACCCAACGTCACAGAAACCACAAGGATTTAAACTTATTGCTCCAGCAGTCAATAGCATTTAAAACAGACAAACATCTTTCCCTCTTGCCTTGAAACTTCAGTATTCAAAAAATTCACTCACTTTTTGTGTTTTTCCAGCCAGGCAGCACTATCTGTTAAAAGACAAAAATTCTCAGAAACTAGCAGATCTAGAAGACTTTCATGATTTGCCTCTGCATACAACTTAAGTAAAGCTGTGTCAATATCTTCCTTGTAGCCATTTGCAACATCAGTGCTGCGGACTTCATTTAAGTAGCTCATGAGGAATCGTTTGCATTTTGTCATCTTCTCCTGGTCCCCTTGTGTCAGCTGGTTTAGGTCAGCATACTCATGCAGAGGGGGATGAGATCGTATAAATGAAGAGGAAGTAGGCAACAGGAAGGGGTAGAGAGAGATCAGCTCCCGGACATCAAGCTGGCCGCTTCTGCAATTACAGTGTCAAACTAGATGAAGCAAAAAAGAAAGAAAAAGTATACATAGGCACAAAAAAATAACATACTGGGAATGCGTGCACATATGCTTAGAGTCAGTAACAAGTTGTCAGCTTCCAAAAGTTACTGCCCTCTACACTGGGGAAAATATCTTTAGAAATGACAAAAAAATCCAGATTTGTTCCATCCAAAATCATTTATCATTCTTTTTCCTCTTGTAGATATTGAGAGCTCTAGAATTAGGAAACTCGATAGCCCTTTGCTTTTAAGTTACTAGTCTGTCAACCCCAGATAAGTAGACAATATGACATCCCACAGTTGTTCAGTGATCTATACAAAAAAACAGCTGAACAGCCTTAGTGCAGTTCCTAGGACTGTTCTGGACTTCAATATATTAGGCAAGCTGGTCTTCTGGTTGAGGCAAAGAACTGGATACAGTGAACCCTTTCAGGCAAACCACAAAGATTGTGTAAGTAATTCTGTAGAAAACAGAAGCTTTCTTCAGAAAACTGAAGCTTTCAGAATATTTGAGATGATGAAAGAATTTTCCCCAACCCTGAAATGCACCAAATTTCTCCTTCAGCTCACTTCTTAAGAAGATTCTGAATAGGAGCTGTGGATATTGATTATGCATCCACCTAACCAGTAAGCAGGAGTCTATCATACAGACATAGGTGTCAGGTATATACTGATGTCAGATATTACAGAGTGGCTTTTCCCTTCACATGAGAATGGCATCTGTATTTTATCTAAGAAAAAGTTGGTACCTATATTACAGAAAACACTCTTAGCTCGAATTGAAGAAACTCCTCAAGCATTTGTAGAGTGCTGTTTGGGACAGAAAACCAGAACTGATACACACCTTGATTCTTTCAGGGTACCTAAGGAGGCATGCAACATTTTCTGACTTGCATTCTACAATACCAGTCTCTCRGCTTGAATATAGGCAAGTTCAAACTACCAGCATTCATGTGAAGTAGATCCAAATGCTGTAAGCCTTATAAACAGCACTAAATTCAAAAGCGTATATGAAGTCAGTCTTACTGATGGGATGAGTGTACTTGCTCCATTTTATTTTCTGCTTTCTAAGCTTATTCACCACTTATTGTCCCTGTCCAAGAGAATCCAAGTACAGGCCTAAAAGAGCAGAATGAATAAGGCAACAATTCATAATACTTTCCCCACTTCTGTTCTGTCTTTCATTGTGTAGATGTCACTAGAACACTAATTTAATTAAGCAGATCAAATATAGTTACCGAAAATTTATCAGCCAGCCTGCCTGTCATCTTTACCTTGGCCTCCTTGCACTGCTCTACATGATTTCACTCATCTGCAGAAGATTCTTTGCACATGGCAAGTAACTAGTTTTCACAGCTAAAGTGACTACTTCTCCTGGCCTTGCCTCCTAAGAACAGCAAGAAATCAGGATTTAGGTTTCACTTCACTGGGAATTTGACTATTCAGAATTCATCTTTAAAGAGAATTTCTGAAATGCAGAAGATATGGTTGCTGAAAAAGCTCAAAATGAACAGAAAGCTCTATAAAAGAAACCCTAGTTAGTTACTATTTTTTGGAAATTAAATTTAAAAAAAGTTTTATCCATCCAATGATCCACAACCTCAGAAAGACTTTTCCCTCCACAACCGTTACTGGAAAGGATTCCAAAAGAAAACAAGTTATAGGCTACTGAAGTAGGTGAAGTAGGAAGATTTTTACTTTCTGCAAGCAATAAAGTATGGAAGATCCTAACAAATGGGTTTATCCCTTCTCTATAATTCTAAAATAATTAAAGCAACGAGGCAAGCCCTGAACTATTAACTTCTTGCCAGAGAAGTATTTCCAAAACTATCCAGAAAATATGAGCCTGGTTTAAAAACAAAAACCCCATAAAAAACATGGCAACAACTATTTAAAATTTTTTAAAATAATGTTTGAGACAGTAAAAATCATCCTTTGGCTACTAAAGCTGTATCAGAAGAATGTGGGTGACAGGAGCAACAGCAAGAAATTTAAAAGCATTAAGTATCCTGTTCCACAACCTAGGGACTGCCAGGGACTTCAAAGCATGGAAACAGCAAAATGAATGATAGCCAACTGCAACAGAAAAATCTGAAAATGGGAAACCTTCCTATGAAAAGTGTTTTGAATAGCAAATTTTTCTGATCTACACACACAGCTTCTACTGTCTAAAAAATCCCCTACACTAGAAAGGTCAGCCGCTAATAAAGATAAAGCGTATGCCTACTACGCATATTTCTACAGTTGAAGTGTCCTCTGAATCCCTCTTTTCAGACTTCATGTTCTGTTTCAAAATTCATAGATTCACATCATGACGGAACTCAGATAGAAAGGAATTTTTAAGAGGCAAAACAACCAAGAAACATCAGGTTCTGTCAGTGGCATAACCTCATGGTTCAAACAGCATTTGGGCTTTCAGTATTAACTTATTACAGTAATCTAACTGCAGCTCTGGCTAGGCCAACTACTCTGTGAAAGTTTAAAAGGCTTGAGGATCACCAGAAAATAAAATGTATTATGCAAGATGCATTACACTAGTAAGTTAACCCTGTTTAAAGAAAGATGTATTTTCTTCAACAAGGTTCTTCACTGATTTATTTTAGACCAAAAGCCAGTCCATAACTAAAATAACATCAGTCTACTCAATCTGTAGAAATCCAAGCATGATCATTTCTTCCCTCACTAGCTACACCACCAAGTATTCAGAGATGGCCTAAGGTAGGATGGAGAACATGACCATGCAGATGGATGAAAAAGTTAAAAATGTGATATTTAACATGACCTATTTAACAATTTTAAAACATTTTTCAACTTTTACAGAAGCTGAGATTCTGCATCCTTTCTAGATAAGGACCTAGTCAGTTACTTCACCTCTGAACTTCATAAATTTTTGGTGTTAATGACCATCTGCTTCTAAGAGCAGAATCAAAACTAGGTTCCAATTCAGGCCAGGCCAGACCAGGTCTTGGGCTGTGAATCACCAGTGCTTCTTTCAGCAGGTCTGACTCAAGCTCAGACAGTACAGTTTTGTTCCCCCCAGAGCAATGGCAATCAGCAGTCAAATAGCCTTCTAAAAGCAAAGTATTATTCAGAACAAATTTCTAAGAAAAATACTAAATACTACACAATGACCCCATTTGCATGGATGATGAACTTTAGGTTTACGGCCCCTGGGATCTGGGGATCCCCTTTGGCTTAGGCTTTTTCCACTGCACCTGGAGAAAATAGTTTAAGAAACATTACAAATTACCTCAATTCCTTTGAAAAAACATGAGAGTTTTCAGCTTCTGTTATCTCAGCTTTAGCAAAATATAGATGGCAACTTAAAGAATAGAAAACAGGTTCTTAATGTTGACAGTTTGATCTGTCTTCAGTGGAAATTTCCATTTGAGAAATTCTGCATTAGGTCTTTTCTGGCTTCATGTGTACAAATAATGTAACAGGCAAAGTCTACAAATCTTGGGAAGATTTAGGTCCAAATTAAGATCCCTTAAATTTACAGACATCAGAGATTTAAATAGAGCCTGTACAACGAATATCTAGATGTTTTGGCTGTTTTGCCTTGATCCCCACTGGCTGTAATGGAAGCTTATACTCTTAAATCATATTTAAGATTTAAATCTCACACTGAGTCCTGCTTCTCATGTCTCCAGCTATAAATGCCAGGTCTACATGAGGATGGATAGGACAGCGACTGTTTTTAACCTCACCAGCATAGGAGAGACTTTAGCTACAGTTGTCTCTATATCCCTTCCCCAGTGAGATAACACTGCAAAAAGAAGGAGTTAACACTTTGATTTGTCAGAAACACCAACAATATTTAGAAAAGTTCCAGTATCCAATTTGTCAGACTGTAAGCAGCATCTAACCAGTGAAAGGATGCAACTGAATACTGGAGACAAATTTTCATTGTGACAGCTATCAACACTTCAGCAAAATATCTAGAATTCAGCGAAAGGCCCACTAAACGGAAATGTTTGGTCTAACTCCATGCAAGCCTCCAAATGACAGAGATATGAAATAACAAAATTTATAAGTAATAACAGACGTTTATCTGTCAGGTCAAGTAAGTCCCACTGTGACAGCTCACTCAGTTTACGGTTAACTGACCCAGCTGAAGAAAATAACTTCTGCTTTATTTGTTGAACTATTTGAGTTTCAGTACAGCTACCACTTCCTTCCTTCTCCTCAACATTCTTCAGTAGTCATAAGTAAAAGCATAACCCAAAGTAGAAAAGTATTCCTCCTCTTTCTGTACTTAACTATGAAATTAAGCATCAGATACAACTGCATCTTGATAAGGTTACCTAAAACGGGTTACTGAAGGAAAAAAGCAAGGCTTTCAGTCCAATGTAATTATTTTGCCTGTTAGTCTATAACCAATAGGTGATTTCTGAGGAATGAGTCAATCTCAATTTAAATTTGGCCAGAAGTAGCTCCATGTCACACCAAATTCCCAGAGGTACTGCTTTCACTTTGTTTCATTGTTAGTTCCACCTTTCTCTTAAATAAATACCACATTTTCCTTTGGCACTTTAAGACAGCAGTTATTTTTGACTAACTCTAGCTTGAAATATCTGCAAAGCAACACATGGAGATGGGAGGAAGTGGTTGCATGGACCACCATTATCTTACCCATTTTTCCTCCAAGCATCAGTAAGTCTAAAATGAACAAGGCTGAGTGTGTTGGGGCATAACCAGATACTTTTTGAATTGGGTGTGATAGCCAGGGCTGAAAAATCAGAGGCCCTGGATTCCATAAGGAATTTTTCAGTCACCCAAATACTCCAAATAGCCTGCATATGGCTGGCCAGAAGGGATATTCACCTTTACTTTCTCCCTCAAAGGGTTCAGCAGATCACGAAAAAGTTTTCTGCTTTGCTGTTGCAGGTTTTGTAGGAAGAAAACACCCTGGGATGACAATTCAGCACCAAGATTCATAGTTGGACAGAGTYTTCTTGTGAAACATTTTATTTTACAGAGGAGTTCCCAAAGTCCTGCTCCTTAAAGCTGATTCCTGATGGGCTGCTAGCTGGATGGGGGCTGCACAATCAATCAAGGCCAGTCCAACCGATCCATCTCCCCTCCATACATTTCCCCCTTTATGCTGCCTTTAAAAGAAGATCCTCAACCAACTACCAGTARGGCAGGGCTACATGCAAGGGCTTTTTAGGAATTTTGTACAGTAAGGGATTCTGTACTATAAAGCTTTTACTTTTACTTCAGCTATACAACACAGCAGTGACTTAGTGTAGTGTCTGCAAGACCTACAAGGAGTAAGGAAGATTGCAGTTTGCTCACTAAAGCCAAAAATTATGTGACAAAGAAAGAGGTTGTGAACAAAAACTGCTGCTAAATGCTGTTCAGGCCTATCCTGTCATTTCCTAATCTCTACTCCCTGTGCATTGCTCATTAAAGCCCTGTGTTTCCCATTATACTGATGTGCTTGAGGTAAAAATGGAGAATTCCCTCTCCAATAGTAACATTTCCCACAGCTTTACTTTCCTTGACATTATCTCCATCAATCCAAGGTCAATTTTTACTATACTGCAGGCCTACAAGCCTACTACATACAAAAAATCGTCTAACCTTAGCAGTCCTTTTTTATAGATTCTGAACTAATGTGAAATGAATTTCAGCAGATAACAAGAAGAGTTCTTTTATGTGGCCAGCATGGATTACACTAAATCTGAACTGCCCCATGTCACAGAATGATGCACTGCTAGCAGAAGTAAAATTGTCAGGTAAAACAAAGACAACAAGCAGCATTTTTGACTGTTTTTATGGAGTCAAAGTGAAATACCAAGATCGATTTGTGAACAAAGTCAGCTATCTTCTRGAAAAGGTCTAGCTGAACAAGTGTTAAAACAAATTCAGTGTCTACATCCTCAAAAAAGTTAGTCAGTACAATTGCATGAACAGTATYTAAATTGTAATTTTTTCTTAGGAAACACATACTTAGAAGAAACCAGGCAGTGTTTATAATATAAATCACAGCACAGGCTCAATAATAAAGCCCTGACCTTCATAGGCATCAAGTCAAATCTCCACAGAGACAACAATCAGATTACAGGAATACAGCCTTAATGCTATGGTATGTTAGCATACAAAAAAATCACTTGCATTAACTCTTCAATTATAACACTGTCTCAATGTCACTCTGCTTTTCTCTCAACAAAATCATTTGATCACAGTGATCTCGCATCCACATCAAACAACATTCTAGTCACTAAGCATTTTAAAAGCAAGTACACTAACTCCTTACTTAAAGAGGATTAGTAAATTTCTGGTCACACAATTACCTGAAGAGCTCTTTTGCTTCAAGGAACTGAAGCTGTGCAAACTGAATAAAACCTGCTTGCTGCAGGATACGTTTGTACATTACCTATGGAAGAGAAGAGGAAAAAAAGAAAAAAGTTTATTCTATTTATAGGGAGTTATCTACATGGTACTAGTCATTACTGCAATAACTATCTGACAAAAAAAMCCCATCAAATACAGGATCTTCAGCCAGGTCTATCAAGTTACATGCAAAATAAAGCCTTGAACCTCTACATTATAAATTTTATGTACCTGAAAATATTTTGAATTTGCTGCCCACATTACATTTCTCACACAAAAAGTTTGTGAACACAACACTGTTCAGGAGTACTTACTAAAAGTGAACTCAAAAAATAGCAAGTTTAAGTTTTCTTATTCAAAGGATGACGTATCATCTGATATCAGTCTGCCTTTCCTTGAGTTTTTGCTCATGGTACTTGCAAATGTAAAGGCCAGTGGTTATCTTTGAAGATCCCCGTAATGGAGCAGGCACTTTTTTTTTTTTTTTTTAATTCAAGGGTCCCAGTTGACCATACACAGCCAACAGTGTCCCCTCCTCACCTCAGTTTTCCAATAACCTTGCTGCTGATTCTCATAGCCTCATCCCCTGTTGATGATAATACTTCTGACTTTCTGCCAGTAATTTTTAAAAATGCAAATACTTCTAAAGCAGTTGAGTTTATCCAATCTGCAGTACATTATGCAATGTACACAAAAAAAGGTTAAAGAAAAGCACAAGTAAACTATAAGAAAAGCAATGTGTTACAAATTTTTGCTGCTAAGATCACAGAGAGATAAAAAAAGTTTACAAAAAGAATTTAGTACAGAGAMAAATCTACTTTACATGCTAGGTATTTAAGCTGAACACTGAATTGGTAGCCACCAGATGAAACGTGCCCTTGTGCCCCAAAATATTTCCAATGACAAAAGAGAATTATTAAAAGTAAGGAATGTAAACTGTCATCTGGAAAGCATCCACTGTTTGTGACTCTCTGGCTCTGCATTTTCCAAACACAGCTAGTTATACCCAAATACCTTCAGTTTTCCCCACCAACTTTCTCATGAACGTACAGTTTAATGTCTAACAGAGGACTGACTATGAGTGCTGTTGTTAATAAGAGGCCTCCATTTTCAGTAAGAATATCCAGGGAAATTGTAATACATTAAGCAACATATTTCAAGCAGGAATTGCTAAGAAGTGAGAGACCTCAAGTAGGGTACACTAATACTCCAATCGGTGATTTTTCATCTTGATTAAAGTTTGTAAATTACCAAAAGGAAAGTTTGGCCTAAGTCCATTTAGACTATGTTTTACTAACAGATTATCCTAAAAAAATATTTAATTTTGATCTTAGAAAGCCACTGAAACCTATTGATTTGCGAGGTTGCAGGGTTTTTCTTGCCTCCCAGGGTACCAGGGTAGAGGACAGAAGGGGAAACAGAGGGAAATGTTATCTGGCACATTTTTTCAGACAAACAAAACAATAAAAATAAGTAATTCACTGCATCTTTATATTAATTTTACTATGCATTGTGTCCAACTGAGGATGCAGATTTAGGACTAAAGCCCTAAGGATGCAGACTGAAATCTTTTATAAGCATCCTGTGGCACCAGAAATCTTCAAAATCTGGCCTCACACTTTCCAGGGAGGGTTAAAGAACAATTTCTCACCCTGCTAGGGAAACTAATATCAAAAGTAATTTATTGAAGTCTGTTTTCAAACTTTGGAATAGAGTGACCACTAGTATTTACACATTTAGGGAAACAGAGTACTGGCATTATGTTTGAATCTACCTGAAGTTATTCCCTTAATTGTACAGATTAGTCTGTACAGCAATCTTCTCAATTAAAAGTTTAAGAGGACATTGATCATGCAAGCATAGAGCTAAGAGATAAGTTTTAAATTTAAACTTATTATTGAGTGATACTCACTTTTATCTACAATTTGGACTTATCTGCACTTGTCTCAAAGTTGTGCAAAGCTCCCTCCCCCCCCTCCAATGTCTACAGATATTTTCCCAATTTTTGAAAGATACACCAATAGGACAGGGAGTAGTTAGCTTGATTTTTAGCCAAGATACACATCAGACATCAAGATGTCCCATGATATGGATTTTGCAAGCTACAGGGGAAAATTCTACAATCTCCTTTCCCAGAGGTTTTTAAGAACGAGCCTAGATTATTCAAGAACAATATCCAGTTAATTTTTTTGAGGGGATAGGGGGAAAATAACAAACAAAAAAACCAACCTTTTTGAGTTCTTCCAGACCTGTTAGCTGCAATATTGTAAGTTTTTTTTTTTTTAAAGATACTAAGTTAGAACCAGTTTAAAATTCAACACAAATTCCTCTTTCCTTGTTTGAAGAAAGGCTTTAGGACTTGAAGTGCTCTAAGAGAATTCTACATTGTTGGTTGAATTCACAAGGGGAAAAAACTACTGAGAACAAAGAAATCTAGTTACAAAAACATTTAAGATTTAACTGAAAAGCAGTATTTGAAAAAGCTCTAGTAAATAGAAAGGTTATTACTAAAGCTGCAGTAGCCATAGTGAAGCTTTATTTCTCTCAATTACTAGAAAAATCCTTACTAGAATGGTCAAAATTACCACAGAGATCGCCAGAACAGATTTTTCTGGAAAGTTACTTCAACCTTTGGCCTGGTTTGTGTGTAGTTAATACATTTCTTTGAAACTAGATAAAATGAGAGGCAAAAAAGAGATACCTATGCAAGATGTGTGCCAATCTAACCAAGGTCTTCACTACCAACCACCATGATTTCTGCAAACTTCAGCTGTCCTGAAAAATTAATGAATACGTAGTGTTCAGTCATTTCATGGTAGCATGGTAGAAAGGCCTTTGCTATTCCTCTACCAAAAATGATATCCTTGCACCACTTTGGCTTAGCATTTTTTACCTAGCAATATTTCTTGATTCTCAAGGACAAAAGAATTCTCATATAATGCAGCAGAGAAGTTTGCAGTCTGCAGGACTCTGGGCTAAATAAGAGGTCTGGGCTACTAATGTATGACCTGCTTCTTTCCAATAACTAAAACATTGACTGTACACACAATTCAGGCATTGCAGTACCCTAAACTTTCAATCCCACTGCCATTCTGAATTATCAGCATAAATTATATATTTTGAAGGAGGAAGGGAGGGAACGTTCATCCACACAATGACAACGTAGTATTAAACTGTAGCAAAAAGCCTACTTCCTCAAGAAGTCTGTCTTACAATGTCATGATTGAGTTCAAGGCACACATAAGACAGCAAAAGCCATACCAAACTGGGGAGATTAAACGAGCATGCGGAAAAAAGGGGTGCTATGCTATATGTACCACGCAACTACCATCACTTTTCTGCTTGGATAAGTTATAGCTGCTGGATCAAGTAGCTTAATTCTATACCTTTGTCTCCCTGCCCCTGCTAGTATAAAATGGCCCAATAAGACCTTGAAAGCATAAACTACTCGGGAATCAGCAAAGCAGCTCAACTAGGCTTGCAAAATAGATACCTATCCTATTAGATAGGAGGGAATGACTATTGTTATGCTACAGAAATGTTACCAAAGATGTATTTAAGGCATGTAATTTTGCTGTGCTCCATCAGATTCGTACTATGTGAGACTACAGTTAAAGTTTGATGTGCTTCAAACAAATCTGTATTGAGAGCGTTAAGTGTCAGAGACACCAGAAAGCAAGCTTAACATATTACATTTGCAACTGCTGATGTGCTCTGAAAATTGGACTAACTTCTCAACAGTTAAGCCAAGTTCCATCTTCTTAATACGAATCAGAGGAAGACTCCATTTTAAGGTGGGTCATATTAGTCTGTAAATACTGCTYAGAGCTACAACAGGTTTTCTGCTTGTAAGTAAAATGTTTTCTGTTTTTCAGCTGTAGCATAGACCTAAAGTAACTGAACGCCCTTAAGAGCGCTTATCTGAAAAAGCAACTTAAAGTCAGCAAGAACTTACAATATTCTAGAAAACAGCAATTGCAGAAGTGCAGGTAAGACATTCAGTACACAACAAGATATGTATGGTAACTTATGCTAAAGATGGTAAAATCCTAAAATCAGGAAAACGTCAGAGGAAGATGTTTCACATAATCTATTTCAGATAATGAACTGCAGTTAAATCTGCAGTAAAACAAAGACATTTCCCACACTTAATCCAAATAAACTGAGGAGAAAGAATTTGAAGAGTTAGAGGTCCTCACGCAGATAAAACACACTGATTAGATCATGCATTCTGTCCTCACAGCAGGAGTTTTGGTTTGCTTCTTTAAATAGGTTGCAAAGGAAAAGCTGAAAGTGAAGATGCAAAGCAAAACACACTGGAGACAGTACTCTATTTGCTGAAATATTTTTCAGCTTCAAGTATTTCCAGAGAGTTGTACCTTACCAAAAGGTTGGAAACTTTTTTGGCCAGGCCTTTTCCTTCCAACAGCCTCCCAGCCATTCATTCAACGGAAGAGTTAAAGGATCAAAATTAAATCTAATACAAATTTCATGTCTTCTTTTCAAGGGCATTTACCTAACTTGAAATGCTAAGGCAATTACAAACTTTTAAAAGGTAAAAATAATAGCCTGAAAGGCTAAACGCATTTTCTACTTTATTTGGACCACTGCAATTCTCCTCTAGATTCCACAATCATATTCAAAACATCATCTGCTTCCTAAGCAAACTGGAAATAATGCAACAGATGCTATTTTAATGGGATCAAATTCTCCAAACCATCAAAAAAGATTAACATTTCATCTGAATACAGATACATTTCTGCAGGTTACAGATCAATTTTTGCTTTTACAAATGGAAAGAAAAATCAAATGTTCATTCACATACTTGGTCTTTAAAATTTACTTTCTAAAACATAGCTCAAGAATAAACTGATTTCTTTATATTACAGAAGCTTCATGCTACCTTTTCCAAGTTTGAAAATCTAAAAGACAGATAGGAACAAATACAATAGGATGTTTTGTAATATAAACCAGAGGTAGAAGGAAAGGCATACAAACCTCTAATCTAACACTAATAAAACAGCTACTAAGATACCTTGCCACATAAAAATCTTAAATATTCAGTTACACACAAGTATGACTTTGCTTTAGTTTTCACATCACTTGACCTCAGAGTTGTAATACTGTGGAGTTTATGACACAGTAAGAATCTCTGAGAAAAAGTTAAAAATAAAATGCTGACTAGAAATAAAGTACACTTCTTTTAACAACAATATCAGTTAACAGCTGAACCTCCTACTAGGCATTGTAGTGGCTTTGCTATCACTAATTTCTGAGTTTTGTTTTTGTTTAATTTTTTTCAAGTTATATACTGGGGGGTGGGGGGACAGGTAAAATCAGCAAGGCACACTTAGCACTGCCAACACATCACAACCTTTTACAAGCACAAATCAATTTAACAGCACATCCTTTTCCTAAGGCTGAAAGGATAAGACACTAATGGAGCAAAGCAAACTCCTCCCCCACCCTCTCCAGGCAGTTGACCATTGGTAGTCAAATCAGCCCCRCTGTGAAACTTACATTTTCCATGAAAATTAAAAGAAGAACAGACCTGAAACTTCTCTTTTGGAATATTCCTTCGAGCTCCTTTTGCTAAAACAAGGGCTTCTTCCACTCTGTGGCTAGCTAGAAGATCCTGAATCTGTTTTTCCAAAGGTAGTGGCACCAAGATATATACACCCTTATTAGTAGCAACAATTACCTTGCCTGGACAGAGCAAACAAATATCAGTTTATGTTCTCCACAGAAGAAACACATTACAGTAATAAGTTTTAAGATTTACCAGTTAAGATACAAGAACCTAAAAGCTGTTAAAGTTCCAAAACTGATCTTTGTTATCAGTCACTAGATGTTATAAATTATCTGTAAATTGCCCCTCAAAGAAATACAAAGATAATGGGAAATTCATTTATTTCCAGCAGATTTTTCCCCTCTCTCAGTAAGTGACACTAATCTCTTATGATTAACCAAGTTGCATAGGTCACCACTATACAACTGCACTCCAGAAAAGAGGGACTTATGAACCGCCAGGCTATTTCTTTGGGTTTGTGTTAGAAACATGTAAGCTGCACATCAAAAACAGTAACACAGTTTACAGCACATATAGTTTGCAGCTCTCCTGGAAAAAAAAAGCTATGCATTCCACACTTAACAGTCCATAATTGAAGGGCAGCCCATTCCCTTTTGGATTTCTAACACAGGAATTTTAGGAAGAAATTTAAAATAACAATTTTTAAGATGTTAAAACTTTGACAAGAGATCCAAAGGACAAACACCTGTAGTTCTCATTTGCTGACATATAGCATCAATTTAATGTTGCTCCTTTGAAAGAAAATAATTAAGTTACAGGAAAAAGCTATAATCCCACAGACATCTTGGACAACTGAATTGTCACATTTAATGAGCATACATCATCTTAAGCACAGAGTTTTGGAAGACTGAATTTTGCCTACCATAGCCTGCAGGAACCTAATTCTGAAAGCATTTACAATGAAAGTTTCAATGGTTAGCATGTTTGGCAGGTATTTTGGCTTTTTAAAAGACAAATCAAGAAAAGACTGTGCCCACATTAATATCCGTGCCTTTTGTTCCAGAGTTATTGATGCAAAAGAGTGTCCTTCTTAATACCTTCAAAGTCCTGTAGAATGTGACCTTCTTTAAAAGGTAGGGTTTGCTTTTGCTGCTGGTCCAGCATGCTGTGCACTGTAATGAACTCATCATCTAGAGCAACCACGTAAGGAAAACACAAGGCTGCTCCGATCACGTTCTCCGACCAGTGCACAGGGGCACGCTGTGAAATGCCATCTACAGTTGCAAACATGCCTACAGATAAAAAAGAACAAAAGAAAGAAAAAGCCTGAGACTTACGCTAGTTCAAGACAGTTGTTTTCCCAGTACTGAGCACTGGTATAAGGGACTAGAAATAACAAGTCTCAAAAGAACACATACAGTATTAGAGGGCATAACGGCAGGGCATCAAACCTTACAAGTCACTGGATCTTAAAGACCTGCTAGTTAGTTCAGTTCAAGTTTTTTTTTTTTTTATCCTTCACACCACAGAGAGGGACAACACCAAAGAGTGAAAAGAAAATAATGAAATAATACTGGAAAAAAACCTCAAGAATTATTCAAGTCCAGTAAGTTTATCAGCCTTTTTTTTTTTTTGTTAAAGAATTATGCCAGGTAGTTTGAATTCACTTTAAAACACAAAGTATTTAGTGAGACAGTACATTTAAACACCATTCTAGTAAGAGCTGCAGACATGCACTGCCTGACCTATCTGGCAATATAGACACATTTGTTTCTTGTAGTGTTAAATGCCTCAAGAAGGTTTTAGTCTATAAACAAGCATTTACCTATACTTCTTGACTTTTGCCATAGCAAATTTTTCATAGAATGAGAGCCCTTTTTCTTTGGAAGAGTCACTTCCTGCAAGGCATTAGCATTTCAATTATTTGCAAAAAATTCAGAGGTTGTGTGTAAAGACTTAACATCCCAATGATACCTACACTGAGTACTGTAACAACAGAATCACTTTCAATCTAGCACCTTCAGTTAACTTGTGGTTTCTCTGCTACACTATCTTTCCGCCTGTCTATTCACTCCTCCCTCCAAGCGACTGCTTAATAAAAGTTTTATTTGCTTCTGGACTATATAACATTGCTTATATTTACAGTATTTGGTATTCCCCATTTCTGCTTCATGAGACTTTTTTTATCATCAATTCAAGAGAAACTCCAGTTTGAGTTTTCAGGCATAGTTCAGAAATTCTTTGCCAGCTGAGGCATACTGAAGCATAACAAACTGTTTTAAACATGAATGCATACCACTTAAAATCAATGTTTTCAATGTTTTCCATTAAAAAAAGTCTACACTAGTTGGAAATTTGTCTTGGGCAGGAAAGGTCCACTTGAAAGCCAGCAGAATAATTCTGAACTCTAAAGGACAGAGGAGATTAAAAGATTATTTATTCAATTTACAAAAGCTCTTCCAAATTGAGAACGAGGTTAGAGTAGCTGGGTAAGAGGACCATCTTGGAGAAAGGAAACCAGAGGACTGCAGATTTTTACAGAGCTATGGAGTAGAAAACTAAGCTTCTAGACCCTTTAAAGCAGCTCCGAAGTGATCAGCCCTTTCCCTTGACCAAGGGTACAACACAATTATGTTTTTGCATCTGACTATTAGCTTAAAAAGCTGATCACTCTAGAGGAAACAGTAAATAATGTTTTATCAGTGCATCTTGCAGAAAATACTGCTTTACCATAAAACATAATTCCAATTTGCTCTATAGGTCTTGACATTCTTACAGATCAGAAGTGGAAGTTTATGCAAGGCAGACTGCACTATCCATTTTGATGCCTTCCAGTTGTAATCCTGTACAACAATCCCATTTCAAAAAGTGGAAGAAAACTTTTAATAAAAACATAGTAATCAGCAGTAAACCCAGGACTAGCTATATAAGTTGTTAAACTTTTCCATTTAACTGACTTATTCTGTGAATAAAAAACTAAAACAAACTGAAATTAAGTACATGTGGCTATATTTTTTTTTAGTTACAGAGCTTTTAGAGATAATTCAGAAAACTCCTTTATGGATTGGAAGTGTAAGCATAGCAACGCACAGTACTATTTCAAGTCAGTGTCTGTCTAAATCCCTCTGCCCTCAGTAGCAGGGGCTTCTGTGATAGAACGATGCATTTCTCCTCGTCTTTAACTCTTGTCTAAGGATAATAAACATTGACAACTACAATCATAAATCATAGCCTTTTTACAGTACAAGAATGTATTTGAGGGAACTAAGATGAAGCCACCAGTCAATTTCACATTAAAAAAAGAATAAGCTATCTGAAGGTTACAAGAGTTACTCCAGACACAACCACACCATTTTCAGCACCAAAACAGAGATCTAAAAATTAATGGAATCATAGAATCAAAGAAGAATTTAGGCAGGAAGGTTCTTCTGGAGGTCATCTGGTCCAGTCACCCACACTCAAATCAGAACCAACTTTAGCTCAGGTAATTTGGGGCTTTGACCAAAAGAGTACCGTATTATCACACTATAGTGTTCCCCCCACCCTTAAGGGGGGTTTTTTGTTTGTTTGTTAAGTTTACTTTTTTAAAAAAGCAATATGAAAACTTATGGATACCATAAAAGTTGACAGCATGAGAAACAGTAAAGTAGATGAAAACAGGAAGGAAAAAAACGTATTGGTTACTGTTGACTACTTTGCTTTATACAGTGTTAGCAACTATGAAGAAATGCACTGCATAACCTTCTATAAATCATTATGTTCTGTACATGTGTGGTTCTTACAAGTTGTAAGACTCAGTTCTCCATTTGCAGTCTACTCAATCACTATGCAATTGTTCAAACCATGTGCCACAGAGTTTATGCTAGAGAAACAAAGGAATAAGCTAAAATAAATATTTAAGATTTGTATTATAACTCACTAAAATCACAGAATAGTTGAGGTTGGAAGAGACCTCTGTCCAGGCCAGCACCCCCCCCCCCCGACACACACACACACACACGCACACAAAGCGAGGTCAACTAAAGCAGGTTGTTCAAGACCTTGTCCAGCTAGGTTTTGAACAGCTCTAAGAATGGAGACTCCACAATTTCTCTGGGTAACCTGCTCCAGTGCTTGACCCCGCTCACAGCCCAGTTTGCGCCCAGCTGTGTCTCATCTTTTCACTACAACACCACTGAAAAGAGTCTGTTTTGTCTTCTTTACTGCTTCCCATCAGGTATTTATACACAGTTAAGATCCTCCTGAGCCTTCTCTTCTCCAGACTAAACAGCCCCAGCTCTCTGTCTCTCCTYATGAGAGATGCCCTTTGCTGGACTTGCTCCAGTATGTCTGTTTCTCTCTTGTACGTGGGAGCCCAGCACTGGACCCAGCACTCTAGATGGGGTCCCACCAGTGCTGAGTAGAGGGGAAGGATCACCTCTGTCAACCTGCTGGCAACACTCTTCCTAATGTGGCCCAGGATGCAGTTGGCCTTCTTGGCCACAAGGGCACATCGCCCGCTTATGAACCCTCAGGTTCTTTCCTACAAAGCTGCCTTCCAGACAGTTGGTCCCCAGCCTGCACTGGAGCATGGGGTTATTCCTCCCTAGGTACAGGACCTGGCATTTCCCTTTAAGGAACTTCAGGAGATACCTGACAAGGTTCCTCTGGCAGCAAAACCATCTGCTGTATCACCCAATCTTCCCAATTTTTTATCAGCCTTGCTAAGGGTTCACTCTGCCCCATCATCCATGTTGTTAATGGAGATGTTACACAGTATTGGCCCCACTATCAACCCCTGGCAGATACCGCTAGTAAGTGGCCTCCAGCTAGACTTTGTACCATTGACCACCACCCTTTGAGCCTGGCAGTTCATCCAGCTTTCAGTCCATCTTACTGTCCATTTATCTTGTCCATTGTTTATCTGTTTGTCTAAGAGGGTATTATGGGAGAAGCATTGAAAGCCTTGCTGAAGTCCACAACACGCATTGCTCTCCCCTCATCCATTTAATCACAGAAGGCTATCAGGTTCATCAAGCATGATTTCCCCTTTGTAAACCCATGCTGATTATATCCAGTCACCTTCTTGTCCTTAGTATATTTTGAAATGGATTTCAGGAGAATCTTTCATCACCTTCTTGGGCATTGAGGTGAGGCTGACCAGTCTGTAATTCCCCAGATCCTTCTTCTTCCTGTCCTCTTTGAAGGAAGGAGTGACATTTGTTTTCTTCCAGTTCTCAGGAAATTCCCCTGATCACCATGACCTTTTGAAGATAATAGAGAGTGGCCTCACAGTGACATTGGCCAGCTACCTTGGCACTCATGGGCATATCCCATCAGGTCCTGTCAACTTGTCTATGTTCAGCAGATCATTCTCTACTGAGGGTAAGTCTTTTGCTCCAGACTTTCCCACCAGGCTCAGGAGTTCAGGATTACTGAAGGAAGATCATATGGCCCATATTCTCTAGTCTTCCTTTTGCTGCTGATATACTTGCAGAAGCCTTTCTTGTCACCCTTCACGTCCATCATCAGATTCAACTCTAGACAGGCTTTGGCTTTCCTAACCCTATCCCCGCACGCTCTAACAGCATCTCTATATTCCTCCCAAGTCACCTGTCCCTGTTTCTACCTCTTGCATGCTTCCTTTTTATATTTGAGTTTAGTCAAGAACTCTTCGTTAATCCATGCAGGCCTCCTGCTGCCTTTGCTTGTTTTCCTGCTTGTCAGGATGAGCCATTCTTGAGCTTGCAGGAGGCGATTGTTACAAATCAACTAGCTCTCCTAGACTCCCCTTCTCTTCAGGACCATATTCCATGGGATTCTTCCAAGCAGGTCACTGAACAGGTCAAAGTCTGCTCTCCTGAAGACCAGGCTTGCAGTCCTGCTATCTGCCTTGTTCCTTTCTCTCAGGATCCTGAACTCTGCCATCTCATGGTCACTGCAGCCAAGGCTCCTCTGACCTTCACATCCCCAACCAGTTCTTCTTTGCTTGTAAACATGAAGTTGTGCAGAGAACACCCCTCTTCTCAGCTYACCTGTGTTAGGAAGTTGTCATCAATGCACTCCAGAAACATCCAGGATTGCTTGTGCTCCTCTGTGTTGCCCCCTCCAGGCRGTATCAGGGTGCTTCAAGTCCCCCATGATGACCAGGGCCTGAAAACATGAGGCTTCTTCCTGTTATCTGAAGAAGGCCTCATCTGTCCTTTTCCTGATAAGGTGGTCTGTAGCAGACACCAACAMCACCACCCACATTGGTCTGCCCTTTAACTCTAGCCCATAAGCCCTCAGCTGGCTCACCATCCATCCCCAAGCAGAGCTCCATGCATTCCTGCTGCTCTATAAAGCATAATCCCTTCCACCTTCCAGCCTGTCTTTCCTAAAGAGCCTGCATCCATCCACTGCAACACTCCAGTCATGAGCTATCCCTCCAAGTCTCTGTGATTCCAACGAGATCATAGTCCTGCAACTGCATTAAGACCTCTAATTCTTCTTGTTTTTTAAACCATGCTGTGTGCACTAGTGTGCAAGCACTTCAGATGAGCACCAGCCATGCAGATTTTCCACAAAAAGTGCAAGAGTTTTCCCCTTCAGGCCCTCTTATAGGCACTTCCTCATTTGTGTGCATGTTTGAGGTAGGCCCCCTTTAGTCCTGTTTTGTTGATTGAGGTCTTTCTTGTTCATATTGCCCTGCACTCTGCTGACCTGGTCCACCACTTCATCACTTGTTTGTGGGTCATCATCTCCCTCCCATGCTGTCCCCAGCTTAAAGCTCTCCTCACCAGGTTTGCCAATCTGTTGGCAAAAATGCTTTGCCTCACTTGGTCAGGTGGATCCCTTCTCTTCCTAGCAGACTTTAAACCTCAAAGAGGATTTAATAGTCATAAAAGCCAAATCACTCTTGTTGCCACCAGCTGTGCAACCAGTTGCTGACCTGCAGGATCTATCTACTCCTCCTCAAGCTCTTCCCCCTCCACCAGGGGAATCGAAGGCAGGGGAAGAAATTGCCTAGCGCCCATGCCCTTGCCCCTAGAGCCATGTAGTCACACATGCTAACACTCCAAGTCTCTGCTGGCAGTATCATTGATATCCACATGGAAAAGCAGTAGGGAGGAATAGTTTGAGGGCCAGACAAGCCTCAGCAGTCTCTCCACAATGTCCCAGGTAAGCAAGCCCCATGCAATTGCCCTGGCAAGCAGCAAGCCTCCCCAGACAGCAGGTCGGATTGGCAGATGTGGCCTCCATCTCCCATAGAAGGGTGTCTCCCACTACTATCTCTTGGCATTTCCTTCTAGTGTTGCTTCATGGTTCGGGCTCAGATGCCTCACTGGACAGAGCTTGCCGCTTCTCGTATGCTACCAGAGTACTGAACCTATTCTGTAGATGCAGATCTGCAGGCAGAGAAGGAGCCTTCTTGCTGCTGCCAGAAGTCACAAGTTTCCAGCATTTGCTATCATGCRAGTCTGTTTCCCAGCCTGATAAACACAGACTCAGCCTGCCCCTCCTTCAGTACAGCTGGGGGCTCAGGCTCTTGCAAGGTCCCAGAGAAGTTCCAGTCAATTTCCTTTTCATCATCTCTGATGCTGCACAGCCTGCTGACCTCCTCCTCTTGCAGCTCCTGTACTTGGCGACAAAAATCCTCAACCAGCACACACCTCCTGCAGACAAGAACACCATCTATCCCTGCCCCAGCAAGAGGCCATCAGGCACTCCCAGCAGCCCAGGACCTGGAGACCTGCATCCTCCTTTGGGAGCTCAGTTTGAACCAAAGACTCTGATTGATATTCCAGGAATAGTTGGTCCAGCTGGTGCTAGGAACTGTGCCATGCGGCAATATGCAAGTACTTTTTGCTGAAGTTTTAAGAAAATAAAGCCTTTCTACTGCAGGAAAAATTATTAGAAACATGGAACAAGAGCTTCATGAAATAAACATAATATTGGCAAGCAGAGTCTCATACAATTCATCAGTTCAGAAAGAATTGATTTTCAGTTCGGAATGAACTAATTATTGAATGGAATGAAAATGTATCAGAAGTTAAGTCCCCCCGCCCTTTGAAAGAATGAGCTATATATTAATTGCAAGCAGAGCTGACAAAGTACTGAATGGCTAAACCTATAGATCAACTACAAGCTATTCTAATAGTCTTAAAGGCAAAGAGTCTAGATAAAGAAAAAGGTTGCACACCCAAGAAAAATCARAGATGTTTTACTTAATAGCTACCACTTAAACAGTTGCTTTCTGCCATTCTAAATTCCAGTCTTAGCTCAAACACAAATTAATCTAGTAGAAAAATATTACATCAAACACTATAAAGCCAAATACATTAACACAGACTATATCCACCTCTAACAAGAGGCTAAATTTAGCATAGATGTCCTTGAGGTGCCAAACAAACAAGCCTTAACCAATGAGAAACTTTCGTAATGAGAAGTTATGCACAAAAGCAAGYCAAAATTAGAACTGATGTTTTACATCTCACTTTCTCAAGTCCACTCACTTTATGGTGGAGTACCACCTCAAATGCCAATATATGCAACACTTGTATTTTAAAGGTGCTCAAATATCTTCACAGCTCCAAAGAGACTAGCACTACAGACACTAAAAATTTTACTGAGGAAGAACAGCAAGATGGATAATACTAAACAAAAACACAGCAATGGAAGAGAACAGATGATAAAAAAAGTTACAAGTTGAATCTAGCAAGGGAAATCAAGACAATCCAGAGGAAGGAGTCTTCGTAAGTTGTCTGAGTTAGTATAAGTTAGACTCTGCCTGTATTATTGGAAAAAGAGAAGTTTACAGCATGTTTTGAGCTGTAGAACTGTGCTTGCTTAAGACATCACATAGTGTTTTAATCCTAGTACAATACACTTGCTACTTTTACAGGGATGTTGAATTTTATAGGTAGAGGTCCTAATGTATAGCTCTCTTCCAGGAGACCAGATAAAAGCAAAAGTCTGACTAAATACAATTCAGCTTTCTCTTTTTTGAAAATATATGTTCTTCTAAAATAAGAAAAGAGATGAAGCAGTTGAACAGGACCTGATTTGAGATTCCTAAAAAAAAAACAAACAAGATCAAAAGAATGTGATCTGTTTAGAAATGTCATAAGGAAATACTTTCAGAAAGACAAATAACTAGTGTAATCTTAATTTTCATAGCACTTCTAAAAYGGCTAAGTGCAGGTCCACATTTAAAGCAACAAACAGCTTTAGTAAGAAGTATGCAACCAAGATGACTTATACAAGAAGAGTCACAGGTCTCAAAAACAAGTAGTTCTTACAATATGTTTAACTTGCTTTGATATACTAATGAATCTATTTCTTTCAAGTAAAACTGGTGAGTTGATGTTTATCTTGCATTCTGGTCACAAGACAAAAATTCAATATAAACAACTAATACCACAGCAATTTTGCTTTTTACTGGACTTAATATTACACAGCTTACTTAAACCTTCATTTTCTGTAACATGGATCTGAAAAAATACTTCTAAAAAAACAAACCTGAGCAAATGATAGTATAAGAATGGCTAGTATCTGAAAACACCTACAGTTAGGATAGGGTTTAATTCTACAGGAGTTAGGTTAGAGTTTATTTCAAATAACATTTCTTATTAGTGCTGTAATGCAGCATACCTATTTGTGGACCTATTACATTCTACAAAAGGGAATTCACAAACTCCTCCTAACAGGAACTTGGTCAGAAGTTAACTTGCCTACACTAGTCCAACAAACTTATAGCAGCATGGGGTCCTCAAACTCAGTCCAACTAGTCACTACAGACGTGCTATCAGCCTTTGAAATTTCACTTGGTACCAAGCAAATTTTATTTACTCTGGGCCGCAGGAAAACAGTACCTATCCTGTTAGCTGTCTATATAGACAGAAAACACTCTAGAGCCATGATTAAAATACAAGTATTTAAGCATAATTTTGTGCACTTATATAAAAGGCAGGAGGGGAAATAATATGTAGTACCAATAATTTACCTTTTGATCTCAATATTCCAGCACTGCTTTGTAAGGAAAAGTAGCATTATTTTCTACATCAATAATAGTTAGTTATGCTCTGCTTCCCAAATTGAAATAAAATATGGGAGAGAAGTTCAAAAGTTGCAAAAAATAACCTTTGTCTCACCTAGCCCTCCAGGACCAGCCAACAGAAACTCCTGTCTGCCTATCCTTTTCACAATTGGCCGTTTCTCATCACTGCAATAAGGAAATAGATCCTGGGAGATGCCAGTATTATAATTCAATATGATATATTGTGTAGTAAGTGCAAGACATAAGTAATAACCATCTACAGCCACAGCGTAGGGTTGCTCTGGAGTAAACACTTCCTTCACTATCTGGACTCTGTCTTCAAACACCATGAACATTTGAATGGTCCGACGCTTGACTGAGATAATGCAGACTTCAACACAGAAAGGGTCCCCACTCACAGGGTTTTCATTTAATGTGAATGTCACAGCTCCTTTGATTCTAGCGCCAGTGGGAACAGGTTCCAAGTTCATCATATTAACTAGTGTTATTGTGTTGTCACAAAGCACAAGAAGCCTGGTGAGTGCAGAAGCTGCTTTTAGCTCAGTCACAGACTTCTTGAAGCCCAGGTATTTATGCAGTTGCTTGGTGGCAGCGAAAGTTACTTTTCCAGCTGTTGATATCTTTTCGTCCAACAGAAAGTGATAGATAAAGCAGTCATTGGTTCCAATGTAGAGGTTCTTTCCACAACACTCAATGCATTCAATGTTGATGTGAGCTTTGTCTCCCATTAACATCTCCCGCTCAACAGCGGAAACGAGCTTGAAAGCTTTGACACTCATTGTGCCTTCTGGGTGATCTGATTAAAGAGGGGGAAAAAAAAACATTTTATTTATCTCCACACACACAAAGTCAAATATCAGAGCAAGCAATTTAACATTCACCAGTATAAGTGTTGTTGCACTTTTAACAATCTATACTGTTATTACTTCCAACCAGATTAAACAAGCCACTCCAAGCACACTAATAACCACAGAAATGACTCAAATTGTATGCTTTCACTTCAAGGCAATCTATTTCTACATGAAGCAGATTCGCAACAGCACCCAACTATTTTGAAAGTGATGCCTACTCCACAAATAAGCAGCACAATTCTGGCTATCTCAGATACTTCTGCTCTACCAGTAGGTCCTGCTAGCATTTTGTGGTTTCTAAACATCACCTGTGTGTAAGAAGATATATGCTTTGGCTTTGAATTCTAGAGAAGGACTTTTAATGCTACAAGTTAGCATCTCACATTACTTTATATTCTATTTATATGCTATTTGACAAAATCGAAAGCAATTAGTAAATAGCCTTATAGTGAAATATCATAGGCATATTCCATTTTAACACATACTTTACATTCCTTACACCTAGCAATAAGAAAGTATATAACATACCTTGCATAAATTATCTAAGTGGCTTAAAAGTTATCATCTGGCTCACAACAAAGTGGCTTTGTTTTTTTCTTTAACTGCAGAGTTTCAGTTTCATTCACTGGTATTTACACATTCGCTATACTGAACTATGTGCATCAGCAATTACTAGGCACAGCCAATTTGGAAGCATGGCTAATAAAGCATTCCTAAGCTCAAGAAGCAATATCACTGAAATTAAGAGTTYACTGACTACTGTCAAAACCACTCCAAAAGGTTGTCTTCACAGTTGAGCAACTCTTCTTATATTCATATTCTGCAAGCTATACCTATTCTTTTATAGTCAAACTCTGTCAATGGAAAGTTCCAGTTTATGAAGCAACTATTAGCGTCTTTCAAAACAATCCCCAGAATTTTGCTGTTCACCACACTTTATTCCTATAAGGAACCAGCAGGCAACTGTTCTGAATATACCAAAGAGAAGATGAGAAATTGCTGACCTTGTTTAATCACCTCGGAATACGTCATGGCTGTGCTCTGTAATGACCATTTAGCCAACACACAGCCTGAAACTACACTGAATGTCTTCACTAGATTTGAGAAACATCACATACAATTATGTCCAGTCCACATGTAGAGTGGAGATGCAAAACATCAAATGAAATTTCTATGGACAAACAGAAAGACCAATACAATGCTATTGTTCATAATTCTGAAATTAAACACAAATACTAAGAATAAAGCTACTTGCAAATTAGAAGATCCAGAAAAACTTTGCCTTTGCAGGACAACATTGAAAACCATGGCAAAGATTTCCAAAATTGAATAAGAAAAGTTAAGCTACAAAGCTCACAATTAATCACTAAACAAAAATTAGACCAAACTTCTCTACTTTTTTTTCCCAAGTCATTAACACTTACTTAATACTTTTGCATTTTAAGTATCTAATTAGAAGTGACCAGATTTTCAACCTGAGATTGCTTCCAATTCCAAGTAACCCAGGCTCATAAAAACAGTATCAAAAACTAGATACTACACTTGAGGTGTGCTCCAAAATCATGACAAGAGTCCCACATGCAAAAACACTGCACAAAGACATTATTAAGGCTGGTTTTGACTATGCTGTCTGCTGCCTCAAGTCGCAGACAGTGATTTTTAGATCATTTAGCCATCTAACAATCAAAATAGAAGTGCTTTGGAATGAAGAACATGGCAAAAAGTATTAGAAAGTCTTAACTGATATTGGTCCAATGTAAGAATATAGCCAGAAGCAAACCATGTTATGCTTTTATAAAATAGATAGCATTGATCTTTTAAGCCTAAGAATTTCCTAGAGTTTTCACAAATTAAAAGAGATTTCAGTTTGGGCTCTATGGCATTTTTAAATTGCTGTCTCACTAGGGTTTAAATTAGCATTCTGATCTTCAACAACAACAAAACAGGAAAAATTCTTGAAACAGCCTATACTAAAATGATAGTGCAAGTCTCTGGGCAACACCTCCACGTTTTTCTTCAACATTAACAAAAGAAACACAGCATATTAAGTTAAAGGGGGCTGCCCACAGGTTGGCTGCCAAACCAAAAAAATTTAAGGACAGCTTGTATTTAACCTAAAGTGATAAACTATCCTCCAGAGAGAGGTTTGGCAGTTTTTGTACCTGAAACTGTCAACAACTTAAAGTTCCTGTAGCCCAGAGTAAAGATGCTAATGTGTGCCATTGGAAGAACTGTACTATTCTGCTCTTGACCAAGATGCATTTAAAAGAAAAAATGCCCCCCAAAATTACAAAACAAAAGCAGATGAAAAAGTAGAAATATAAAAGGCATCAAAATAGACATGCAGTATTCTCAAAGCATTGAAGAAAAAACAGAACAAAACTACAAAAAAAGAMGACATTCCCGAATGGGAAGAACAAAAAAGTTTAATGTAATACTACATAAAACTGGGAACCAAGAAAATAAAACAATCATGCTAGGCAAGTGTTAAGCTGTGGAAAAAAAAGTTTTTAAGAATAAACATCAATGCACATGTAGTCTGCACACTACATTTTTTGATTTATTTTTGTTCTCCTTTATGGGAATTCGGTAGCTTATGCTCACCACATAGAAACAGGTGCAGCAGAACACACTGTTCCTTTAAGAGCCAGATACCGCTTCAGAAAGTTACAAATGGAAGTCAATAGACAACTTTTTAGATGTTCATAACTCCAGAAAATGAGTTAATTAGGATGTGGCTATCAAAAGCAATCAATAAGCAAGCAAGTTATCGGTCTACCAAATTTTGTTCTCCTAAATGCACTAATAACCTTGTACACACTCATTTCCAGCAAAAAGGAAGAAGGTAGGTCCTCCCACTTTCGTTAAGTGCTACATTTTGTTTGCAACCGATCAGCACGCTACTACTTTACCCCGGCTAACTTGTTCCCGTAGACGTACTCTTGCATTCTGTGCAATTAACTGCGTGCAAACTAATTAGCCTACAGATGCGATTCAACACACTCGAGGCGCTTGGCCGTACCGAAGCTGGGACTGACGATACCGACCCCCCAAAAGGACAGAGGCACCGTTTCACCTTGGACGTGCCTGCACAGGCGAGCCACCCCCTCGCCCCCCCGCCCCAAAGCGCTGGGCGGCTCGGCGGCAGGCGCGGGGCCGTTCGCTTTCCGCCGAGACCCTCAGGCGCCCGCAACGGCGTCTCACTCGGCAAACCAGACTCAACACCGACAAGCCACGACCCCCGCGCCGCGCCGCCTCCCCCACCGCCCCGCGCCGGCGCGGCCCGGTCCCACGGCGCCCGCCGTCCCAGGAGGCGACCGAAGCCCTCCCTTCCCCAGCACCTGCGAGGGCCAGACGCCGCCGCCGCCACACTGGGAGCCGGGCCCGCCGCCTCGAGGCCTTGCCGTGCGCTGCGGCCTCCGCTCGGCTGCACAGGGCCGGAGCGGCCCCGGCGCCCGGGGACGGGCCGGGACCGGGCCGGGCCGAGCCGAGCCGAGCCGAGCCGGGCGGGCGCCGCCTCGCGCCGCGCTGTCAGCGCCCGGGCCTCGCGGGGGCGGCGGTGGGGCGCCGCTTCCGGTGTCGTTGCAGGCCCCGCCCCGCCGCGTCACGGCTTCCCAGAGGGGAGAGGAAGGGAGGGCAGCTGGCTTCCCCAAGAGGGGGTGGCAGGACTTCCGGTCACGTGGAGGCGAGCCGTCGTCCCGGCACCAAAGGCCTCGCGGCGCTGGGGGTGGAGCCTGACCGAACTGTGGGCGGTGCCTGTCGGGGCGCCTGCGTCCCCGCGGGCGTGGTGCGCGCGCAGGAGGAGGGCGGTTGCTAGGCACCGTCGAGGGACAGCGGGGGCGGGCCGCCATGTCGTGGGCGGGGGCCGGCGCCCTTCCTGCCGCTGAGCCCTCTGCGCTGTTTCCCTCTCCGCGCTACGCCGAGCCCCATATACTTTTTGTACATTTCACGCTGCTCGGATTGGCCCATCTAAATGRACCGGGACAGAAGAATCCATTATCGGTTACTAACTGTAAAGTTGCCAACTTTTAAGCCACCTTCCTCAGTTTAAGAAATCCCCAGGCTGCCTGCTGTGAGATCCTGGAAAATTGTGTCAAGGAGGTTTAACTGCATCCTCGCTCTGCTCTTATAATCTGAGATGCCTCTGCTTGGCCACTGGACTGGGCCTGACCCAGTGTGGCTCTTACGTCTTTAAAAATGCACTGTCAGTCAGGAATTGAAACCAATTCTACATTTACACAGAAGTCGATCCAACTGCCAGTAATCTGAGTAGTGTAAAAAGCATATAATGCTAGTCATGATCTAGGCAGGTTCAGAAAATACTTGTGCTCAAGTTCAGCAAGTAATACTGGATGAACTGAGAGGAGGGAAGGAGAGAACACAAGGAAACGGATTTTATAATCCAGCAGAAGACAGGGATTTGGGGATACCAGATGAAATAATGTGGATTCATGTGTGTTATTACATTGCTTCCTTGTACAGTTACATGATTTTCAACATTCAACATAGGAACTCGCATTCTTAGAAGCTATGTGTATATATATACACACACAAAACTTCTTCCTTGTGTGTGTGTGTACACTGCTTATTGCCTGTGCTTCTTAATTCTGTAGAATACATTAAGTACTTCAAATTGTATTGTAGTTTTATGCTATAATGACAGCATGGTTAATTTGCTAACATAATTATTTGTAATTCTCTATTTTGTTTTTCAATGGATAAGCAGATTACTAACTCAAATTAGCAAACACTTATTTCACCTCAGAATTACAAAGCATCTTTTGTTATTGCAGATCAACAAATGTTAATTGGCAGTTATCATTTTTATGGGCAAAATTTAGATCCTGTTTAATTCAGTAGCAAAGCTCCTGTGTGTAGCAGCATTAACATTTTGTACTTTCATATGCTGACAAAATTATAATAAAATGGACCTCTGTTTTCCTTATTCAAAAATACCATGTTGGAATAACTTTTCCTTAGCAGCAAAAGAAAACTTCTTTTCACTTCTTTTTGCTCCCCAGCTCTTGCTATCTGTAAGTGATGCAGCACATTTCACAATGTGTATATTGCCACCTGCTCCATTTGATTAAAAAACAATGTTTACTGCAGTGTAGTATTCTGAAAAATAGTTCTGAAGTGCAGAACTGTTATTATTGTAGGCTTTGCTAGGCAACTAAGCATGCCAGTTATTTTGTTGTCACTCTCTACAGCATCCTTTGGGTGTTATGATGAAATAAATTAACAGTCTAAGACTTTTCCATTTCTCTTTGATCCGTTTCCAGCATTATTTCTGCACTTTATAGGAGACAGGCATTGCATACATGAAACACTAAAAGAAAGTCTGGAGCAGAAACCAAGTAAGAACAGAATCTGGTTTTAGCATTCCTTGTCTTTTTCCTATGTGACTTTCCATTTTCTGTACTAATTTACTTCTTCCTGCCAAGTATTCCATCTCTCTGCCTAGGGATGTCTTAGACTGGAAATATTCCAAATTACTTAACAACTGGAAAGTATCAGACAGCTGAGGTCCTCTTTCACCCCCCATAAAGGCTATGCATATTCTACTAGTGTTTCACTTGTAAGCAATGACTATCCTATGTTAAAATCTTAAAAGAATAAGTTGTCATTTATGGACTTTTCCTGACTTTAGAAGTAGTATCAATCATGTCAGTCAGTGTGAATTAACAGCTCTTTCTAGTTCACTTTTTTTTTTTTTTAACTTTTAGACAGTGGAAAGGCTGGTATGAGTTCATCTAGCTTGCACTTTCCCACAATAAATCTTTTAATTATTGTGACTGTGTGAAATGCACCTACTGAGTGGAAGAACCTGGCTTTGGTATAAAACAGGGCAAGATTATTTCACATTACCCCAAGCAACAACGGAATTGCGGAGAAAAACAAAACCAAACAAAACACTGTGCCCTTGCAAAAGCCTCTTTTATGTGAGGCGCTCTCATCGCACCCTCGGCCTTCCTCATTCCTGCGCCGGGGCGAGCAGCGCCCTGACGTCACTGCTCCGACGTCACTTCCAGTGCGATCCCCCCCCCCTCCCCCGGGCGCCTTGCGGCATTGTGGGAGGCCGGAAGGGGGTCGCCGGGGGAAGAAGATGGCGGCGCGGGGAAGGGGCCGGGTGGGTGGCGGCAGCGACGAGGAGGAGCGGGGGACGGGGCGCCCGGATGCAGAGCTGTTGTTGCTGCACCCGGAGCTGCTCTCGGAGGAGTTCCTGCTGCTCACCCTGGAACAGGTGCGCCGGGGCGCCGCCTAGGAGCCGGCCCGGCCCGGCGCCGTACCCCCGAGCCGGGGGGAGGATGGAGCCTGGAGCCTGGCCCTGCTGGGGTGGGGGTGTGGGGGGGAGTCGGAGACCTGCCGGGATCTCCGGCCCTGTCGGTTTTTGTATCTCATCCCCCGGGTTAGACCCGCTGTGTTTGTTTTTCCGCCTTTTCTTTCCTCTTCAGGGAAACGCCCCCCTTCCCCCCATCACCTTTATGGCTCACTCTCTTCCAGTCTTCCTGTTAGTTTTCAGTCTTTATGCACATTTAAGGCGCACACAAAAAGCACTCAACCCCCACCCCCCCTCAGAAAACCGAAAAAACAAGGTCATCCTCCATAGGCTGGGCCCTTGCTTGAAGGAGGCCTGCAGCTGTCTGTGAGACGGTGTTTACATTCAGTAAAACTGTCCGTGGAGAGATGATCACTGCTTTGTTAAAGTGGGTCCATGTTTGCCTGGTGAATTAAAGGAAATGTAACCTGCATAATCTATCAAGCTAATGTTTAGGTATGTGTGATTGAAATATATGAGCTTGTAGTCAGTTTTAGACCGTATCTAGTTTCAGCTGATGTGATTTAAAATACTTGCCTTTGCCTTATTTGTAAATGGAGGTGCACAAAACAGATGGTAACCTCTGTTCTAGGCTTTTGTGTTAGCTCACTGAATTTTTGCATACTGTTGTACATGTAGTTTACATTTACAGGTTTCAAGCTCATTTCAGCAGTCATGAAGTAGTGGAACTGTTGCCAGATTCAGTAGTAGTAAAGACTTAAATCTGCCTTCAGTTACTTCTAGTGTGCAGTATGTTAATGGTTTTTTTTTTTTCCTCTTTTGATAAATTTGGCAGCAGGTACCAAAAGAGTTTTGCTTTCACAACCTTGCATATGATTAGGAAGAAAGCTGGAATTCTGTTATTACTGGTAGTTACTAGAAATCTGTCTTAGCTTGGGTAAGAGCAGCTTATGCTCCGGGAACTGAGGAAGCAAATCTACGCATCTGGATGCTTGAACTGCAGTGTGCTCTAGTTGCCTGTTTTTTAGAAGCGTGGTGGAGGGCTCAGACATTGTAGTTGGATTCAGGCAGATGTGTTTAAGAGTGCGCTAAAACATCAGTCATCAACGGTGTGTGCATAATAACCTAAATGCTTTGTTTGTTAACTACTTATATTGGGCATAAATTGCAGTTCTGTAGCAGGGGGCTGGAGAAGTGACCTGTGTGGGTCACAGGCCATGAACTGCCCTGTACCAGCCACAGCTGGGTTCAGCCAACTTGAAAAACAATGATAACAGCCACTGCATGCCAAACCCTCAACCAGTCAGAGGAGCAAAAGGTGCCTCTGCTTAAACATATTTAAGAAAGAGCATCAGCCGCCAGGAGCAGAAGACACAAATGGATGCACAGGAGGCGACGCATGAGAAGATCTCTGACGAGATGCATTTGGAGATAACAGAGAAATGGACGGGATATGTGGACGGTGATATTTCTGGGGCCACAGCTGGAGACACACTCTTGGAAGATGCTCCTTGCCAGAGGAGGTATGTCTCTGAAGGGACTGTGGCCTGTGGAGGACCCATGCTGGGACAGGGACATCCCCGAAGGGATGGTGGCCTGTGGGCCGCCCATGCTGGAGCAGAGGTGAATGAGTAAGAAGCAAGGAGCAGTGGAAGAAAATGAGCAAGAAGTAAGGAGCAGCAGAAAGAAACCATTTAACAAAGACTTGGAAAGACCTTTTATCCTCCCTTTCCCAGCCTCAACTTCAGTTAAACACCTCTCCTCCCCCCTTCCTACTTTCAGCTGCCCTTGTTTCTGTTGCACGTTATGCTCAGTGTCTCCCAATTCCTTTGGTGAAGCAACAGGCAGCACAGAAAGCTGGAGTTGTGTGTGTAATGATTTCTTTCTTCATTATCTCCAAATGTCTCTTTGCATATCTCCTCGTGTGTCTTTTTGTGTCGCCTGCCTCTAGCAGCTGCTGTTCTCTGTTAAGTATGTTTGAACAGAGGTGCCATATGCTCCCTTGCTTGAAGTTTTGGCGCCCAATAGGTTGCTCACATGGATTTTAGAGCCAACTGGATGCTGTAGTGACTGTTACAGGACAGTTCATGGTCTCCTCCCATACTGGTTACCCCTGTGGCCCCCACTACCAAAACCCTGCCATATATGCCCTGTACACTAGTTGAGAGTGACTTTTGAGAAATTAAGTTATGCCATTAAGTTGCTTATGCTTTAGATTTGCCATAATAGTAGTAACTTTTTTTCCCCCCTTCCTCACAGAAGAATATACCAGTCGAAAATGATGTAAAGAGGGACAAAGATGGACTCACTGATCTCTATATTCAACACGCTATACCACTGCCTCAGCGTGACTTACCAAAAAGTAGATGGGGAAAAATGATGGAAAAGAAAAGACAACAAAATGAGTTGAAAAGTGAGAATAAAAGGTAATTCAGCTTTTGGTGTAATAGATTTGGGGTATTTAGGAAAATGCATTTAGTTTAATCTTAACTGCCTGATTAATAAAACTTGTAAAATTTTTGGACATGTTACCATTTACAGAGAATGCTGTTCAGATCTTCTATGTCAAAGTGTCAGGTTCTGCTACTACAATGATAGGAAAAAGGGAAAGTTTGGTTTTTTTTTTGTTATCCAAATTTTATTAATGTTGTCTTGCTTACTTATAGTGCTTCTTTTTATGAATCCTTTTAAGATACTTAATGAATTTTTCTTCTTTGTAATATTCAGAGTCACATTCTAATTGTTAGACAATAGTCATATTAGTATTGCTTAAGAAAAATACCAGTAGTATACTTAACCAAGCTGGACCTAGTATAGTTAATGGATAATATATACTTTCTCACTGGACAGGGTTGATATACACTGGGTCGGGGATATATGCTGCAGCAGCTTTGTGTGTCCAAGTCAAATCCAGCATCTCCTTTCTCACACAAGCCTTCTCTCTTATATTTAAAACCATTGTGTTTGTATCTGATCAGAAAGCAAAGTCTTCCTCAGAACTTTATTTTACTGAGTCTCTTCTCTTCCTAACGTTCTCCCCCAAACAAAACTGACTTTGAAATGTAATGTGCAGTGGCAGCTTTCTGACATAGCCTATTTGAGCTCCAGCAGTATATGCTAAATGAAGGATGGACAAAGTGTCATTATGCTTTCGCACCATTCAGCTTGTTAATTTCATGAGTCTGTTTTAGTCTTACTGAAGTCTCTAGCATAGAAAGAGCTAAACAAATTCTGGCAAGCAACTTGTTTAGCAAAGGCTAGGGCACTGAGTTGTCTTGTTGTGTTAGTTTTTCTTCCCCCCCATGTGCATAAAAGGTTATAATAGCTGTGTATTTCTGCATTCATGTTTACAGTTTGCTACTTCAAGATAAAAGCATGAGGTTATTGTTCAAATAACAGGACATGACTGATCTGCTGAAATAGCTGTAAAAGTGGCTTATTTATTTTTTTTTTTTGTCGGAGAAACAAAGATGCCAAGCAGGAATGTTTGAGAAACACAGACTCTGCATTTCTAGATGGGAGAATGGCTTCACCCTGAGTTTATATGGGAGTTACTAGTTTGGTATGCTAGAACTCAGTCATAATCAAACTGGTTTAGTATTTGCTGAGGAAAATGGTAAGTAAAAGTAGGTGTATTTAGTCTACCAGTCTGCTTTTCTTTACTAATTATTCCTAGCATTTAACATCTAGCATGCCAGGCTACTGTTACACAGTTTTAAGATTTTCCAGCAGTTACTGTGTTTGCTTATAATATATCTTTTACACTTGGCAAACATGGTGGCAAAATACTTTTTCTAGAAAGGTATTTTTCTTCTGGCATTACTAACTCCAGAGAATTGGGAGTAATTGGGTAAGCAGACTGGAGAATTTGGTAAGAGAATGTTAGCACTTCTAGTAGGTAAAAGTTGCACAGAGAAAACTTCAGTTAAAATATATTCATGGGAAGAATCAAAGTTCAGTCATCTTTTTAGATGTTAGAGTATTATTCTTTTCCTCATAGTTGTGTTCACCTTTAAAGCAGAATCATCTTGATCCTATTGTGCAGAGGAGGAAGTAGACCTTGGCATTCTTGTTAAAAAAATAAAAAATAAAAAATTCTCTATATTGTGAGTCTGTAAGTGATGTGCAAGTCAAAAGCTGGAACTAACCATGCTGTTAATACAGTTTAGAAGTTAAATAAGCTGCTTCACCATGTGAATAATAGGACCTTTCTGAGGAGTTCCTCTGTGGAAAGCACAGCTTTCCAAAGTGTGCTAGAATTAACGTGGGGCTTGGGCAGAACTCGGTAAGTGTGTGTTTGCATACCTCTAGTAGTTGCAGATATGAGGTTAAAACAATTTTTTTTCATTGGAATTTAAAACTCCGTGTTGAATATTGTGTTTAGTTTTACTGCTGTTGATTGATGACATGTCCTAGAAGAGTTTCTGAGCTAGAAGAATCAGCTGAGCTACAGTAACATGTTATATGCCTCAGTAACACAACTGAGCATCTGAAGTCATAGACGATGGTTTACACCTCTTAGTTCTAAATTTTTGAGCATGCCACCATACCAAATAAGAAAAAATGCCAACTATCCAACTTTGAACACTTCAAAAAATATTTGTGTTTGGGAACAGTTAATTTTGCAGAAACTTTGACAGGGTTGCTTTTGACAATTAAAAGGAAAAGGAGGGGTTTTCATCTGCTGCAGAAGGACCTGGGTGAAATTCAAAATAAGAATGAATCTCAAAATCTGTGTGTTGTTTCTGAAGTGCCATGAAGTCTGAATAATCTCACCCACAAACTTCAATGTCTGGGAGCTCTGAGGCTGTGCATGCTCAGAGCTGCAGCCTTGGTTGAACTTGTTGTTTCTGCATAGTTACCTGAGAGGCTGGTTTGTGTGGCATCCTCTGAGAACTGCTAATACACTGATAAAGTTGAGTGCAACCTAAAACATGGCACTTATGACTGATTTCACATTAACAGAAGGGATGATTACCTGCCCTTTTTTGGTAATATTTGAATAGTTAAGATACTCAGGAAGTGGGAGTTTAAACCTAAATTGCTCCCTGTTCTTAGAGTGCTGCCTAAAGTACCAGGCTAGGCTAGACAAGAATGGTGAGGGCATTTCCCGTTAGCTAGTCCTGGTAGTCAGGAGGTGCTCAGGCCGTCCTGATAACGAGTAGTCAGTGAAATGATGAAAATATGCATTACTCATGTAGAGAAGCTTTTGCTTCATCTAGTAAATCTTGCATTCTTTACCATGAACTGCATAATAAACAGCGTGATTAGAGAGTGTGTTCCCTTCAGCCTGGTCCATAGTGTGGTTAGAGCATTCCTCTGGGATGTAGATGCACATTAAAATCTAGGTTTCCTGGAGAGTATGTTTTGTGGTAGGGGAAAAGATCTCAAAACAGTTCCTTTCAACTTTTCTTAGCTAGCTTCAGTGTCCTCCGTGTGAAGAGTGCTGGCTCATGTGAGTCCTGCTCTAAAGTTTCGTGTTCTTTATATAAAGAAATAGAATGTCACATTCAAGGCTCTGCATTCTGCTCTGTGAGCCACGTATCTAAAAATTAGATGTGACAATTCTTGATGATACAGCATCCAAATTTCTTTTGGATCTTGCCCAAAGTGTTTGTCTGAAATGTTACCTGTGCTGTAGCATGTTGTCATTTGTACCAAGTGTTGTGATTCTAAAGTGACGTTTAGAATTGATAGCAAATAATCCTACTAGAATTGCAGTTAGTTCCTGATTACCAGTCTTCACCAAGCTGAATGTTTAAAAAAGAATAGCTTGATAAGAAAAATTGGCTTCATATGTTAAGGAAGGTAACTGAAAAATGAAATCCTTTCTTTGACATAGTTGATAGGGAAAGGGCTGGGGAGTATGGTCAGTGTCACACATGTTGGCTTTGTCCAAGAATTTATTCAAAGTGAGCAATAAGTATCAGATTTCATTTTTGAAGTGTATATCTTTTTTTTTTAAGCCTTTTTCAAGTGAGGTTACACCCTTTAATTTAATGAATGTGTTAAATACTGCTGCTGTTCAGTGAAACCTTGTCTATGCCTGGCTGAACACTCTTGGTCTTAGAAGCTAATCACATTTCATAGGAGCTTTCCTAGAAACCACAGCTACTGTAGTCATAAACCAGAGCTGTGTCTGAACTCCTGACGAACAAAGGCCTCTCTCTGTGTCTATCACTTCTGGGAAGCTAATGAATGGGAAAAAAAAAGGGGATAGTGTGGCATACATTCTTGTAAAAAGGTAGTAATGTAGAAGCAAATCAGAAAAAGAGCTGAACTCTTACTCTGAGCCCTTAAATTGTTTCCCCCCCCCTTTCCCCCTCCCCCCACAAGAACCTCCTGGGTTGATGGAGGTTATACAGCAGATGTGTAATTCCTGATTTTTATATGTGAGGATTATCAGCAGCTATTAATCTAATGTTTTTCCAAGTCAGACAAATGCAGTCTATGTTTGCAGTTTCTTCTAAAGTCTGTTGAGATACCTACCATCCAGTATTTTCAGATGCATTTGTTAATTTGTAATTAGTGCATTTAATGGTTGAAAACATAGTTCAGTGCTTATTCCTGTRTTTAATAAGTGTGATAATTAAACAGCAAGTGTGTACTGAAAACACATTTCTAAACATTAATGTTATGTCACAAATAGAAAAACATCATTCATTAAATTAAATCTGCACATTCCAGTGACTTTATTTGTGCCAATTTTGAGCAACACATTTTTGGCTCACTCTACACCATTAGAGTTCTATGATAACTTTGTGCTTTATCCTTTTTTTCTGCGTAGTCTGTTTTTGATACTACTGTTTTGATTTAACTTGATAGTGTTCTCAGTTGTTAAAAAATTGGTCAGCTCTGACTAGATGTAAGCTTAAAAGTATAAACTAGTCAAAAACTAAAGTCATTAATCAGCTTAAGAGCTCTGATTCAAGAACAACTTATTTTGAAGATAGATATGCTTTTTTTACTTAATGTTTTCACTCCTTTCCTAACAGTGTTTTAGACTATCTTAATATTATGATTTTGAAAAAGTGTGGAATCAGGGAGATTTAGAAGCGTCAGTATATTAGTTCCTATTTTGTAGCTAAGGCAGCTCACATTTGCTTGCTCACCTTTTGAAATACTTAACAACTATTATCTCTTTTGTTACTTTGTAAATGTCCAGTGATATAAGCTCACAATCTTTGATTGTACAACTTTAGTCATCTATCTACAAAGTTACCCCCCCCCCCCCAATTTTTTGAAGCAATTTCTTTTGTATAAATCTGAAGCAGCTAAAAGAGTTTAAGGACAGTGTTGTTGAAATATTTTTACTTTAGGCAAGATTAAATTCATTTTCACTACTCAGGTTTCAGGTATGCTATTTTTGGATCATCTAGCTTGTGTTTCTGAGAATTTTACAATTTGTATTTTCAGTGTTGCAACAGTGGAAGGTTTAAGGAAACGGCCATTAATTGTATTTGATGGCAGTTCAACAAGCACAAGTATAAAAGTGAAGAAGACTGAGAACGGAGCTGCTGATCGCCTAAAACCTCCCCCAGCTGGAAGCACCACCAACACTGTTAGAAGATTATCAGTTCCTTCGAATGTCTCAACATATATTTCAGCCTCCAGTTTATCAGAGGACACTAAGTTGGAAACTGGGAATAATGAGGCTAAGCAGAACAATATTTCAAAGACTAATAGCAGTGTATTGGCTAGTCTGAAGGTGTACCCTTTGTCCTCGGTAGCTGGAACTACTGTTGTGAAATTAAAGAGAGCTATTCCAAAAGAAGAATCTGATTTGCCGGTATGTATGTTCAGTGTTTTGTTTTGCAGCTTATTTTTAATGAAACTTGCAGCAGCCAAAGGTAAATACTTCTAATGGTTTCCAAGATTATTTTATGTTAGAGTAATAATAGAGTCTTTATTTAGAAACAGGCAAAAGAGTAGCTGTTTTGRAAGAGATTAGAAGTAAAGAAGTGCTTTGTACCTGTTCATGGGAAGCTTCTGTGTGAGAGAGGCAGCTTGACAGAAAACATGCACGTAAGGTGGTGCCGGTAGCAGAGCCGAACGAAGCACAAATAAAAGAACCCTATTGTGTAGGTATGAGAGAGGACAGATAGTACAGAAGAGTGTGTCCAGCCTTAAAGCAAGGACAAGTGGTCTGTTTTATAGTGGGGAAGAAAAAAAACGGAATGATAACAAATATTTGCAACAGTCACACTTGAATGGTTGAGTAGGACAAGCTTTCCTTTGTCAAAGCGAAGAAAGATGTTGCAGGAACTGAAGCAACTGATGCTGAGAGTTGTAGAAAATATTCTTAAAGTAAAAAAGGCCATTTGTTTTAAATCTTGCATAGGAGGAATTGCAAGCTAGAGGTATGAGCTGCATGTGAAAATGTGGTGAGCTGCCCAGRTTGTGGGTTTGAATCAGAAGAGCAACAAACCAGCTGAGAAGTGACGGGGCAAAGGTCACATGCTCCTTTTGGGCCATAGCAATCTTAATCGGGTACCTGGGCATCTATGAGGAGATGAGAAAGACATGCTGAGATCTCAGACAGAAGGGAGCTGTTCTCAAGTAGGAAGGCTGATCATGGAGCTGTTAAACATGAAGAAAATAACTATTTACCTTTCTGCAAGTTAGATTCAGCTGCAAACAAAGTGTATGTAAAGGAGAGACCTCTACCACAGATGGGGGCAGGATGAGATTGATGTACCGAAGTGATGAGAGAAGAACTTAGTTCTGAGAATTGAGTTGTGGCTTCAGGAGGAAAAAACTTTGAAAGCGTAGGTAATAGCACTCAACACAGTTGCAAGTTGAGGAGGAAAATACAGTGATGGTCCTGAATTTTGACAAAGGTGTGATTATTCTTTAAGTGCTTGTCAGTGTGCAAGGAGCAGAGCCAAGTAATGGGCCATCTCTTTGAGATGTGCTGTGAGGTAGGGATAAACTTTGTTGTGTTCCTTCATGATATAAAATGTATTCTAAATTGATAAAGGGGCTGTTTCACATTTACACTGAAATATAGGGATTTTTTTTGGAATAGGAGCCTCAAAGGAAGAAATAGAAATATCTGTTCTAAGTAGAACTGCAGGGGGGAGTTTTAGATATGATGTGCAATTACACTAATTGAAATTTTCACAGGACACCAGACCTAACTTCAGTTGTTCTATTTATATTGTTTCATGTAGTGCTTTCCATTTCTCTCTCTCAAATCATTTCATGAAAGAATGCAGGTAGTATCCTTACTGCGCAGATTGGTGAGTTCCTTCAGACTTGTATTAAAAATGAGCACCTAAACACCTGTGCTTGTTCTGAAAGACAGCTCTAACAACCTTTATAAAAATCATGGCTGAGGCCTTGAATCAAATTTATCCTGGAGAGATGTTTCCTACTATAAATATCACTAATTTATTTTAATACTTAGAACTTTTCTAAGTATTGGCCAGATCAAAACCTACAGAGCTTTTTAAACTTGATTAATGTACAGCACAAAGCTTCTTTATAGTTCATTTAAGTGTTTTGTAGACATAATGAATATTTTTAAGTATATATAACCAATATTTGAAATTCAAGATCTCTGGTACTTGACTTCCTATCTTAGCCACAATTTATGTTGTTCATGTTAATACAGGTATGTTTAGTCATATGCCTTGGTTAGTTTGGGTCAAACAGGTTTGAAATTAGGAAAATGTGTTGAATTAGACCATAGTGGAATGAATGAATGTTACTTTACTGTCTGTAATTAAAGGATGTGGTATTGGATAGTAATTGATGCAGCCAGGAAGCATCAGTACACTTGGCAGATGTTTCTGGAGTGTGTAAAGCCCAATATATTTTTAGTATAATGACAGTAATGACAATTGCCACCTCAAGCAAGTGATTATTTTTTAGCTTTCAAGAAAATCTGAAGTTGTTAGGTTAATACTGGGTTATYCTTGTGGTCTTTAGGTCTAACTCACTGCAACTTTTCAGTGGTTGAGATCCACTGGGATGCTGCAAATAGACCTAACACTTAAACTCTCAAGAATTTATGTTGGTGTCAGTAAATTTCTAGAACATGCTCCCCAAACCATTGTTTGAGAATATGCTGTAAAACTTGTACATCTGTCTTTACTTTGCATGTCTGAATGATTAAAGCTCTAATTTCTCAGGTTTTTCTTAGTTTAGATGGTGGAAGGTAGAAGGTAATTGTTTCACTACTTCAATCTCCAGTTGTTTTAATTTGGGCTTGATTTAGTGTTTTGTTTTTTTTTTTTTTTYTTTAAATATGCATTCATCTGAGGGCTAAGGAATAGTTTCACATTTTTATACAGGTCATTACAAAGGAAGACCTACTTTTCTTTCTTTTTTTTTAAATATTTTTGCTATTTGACAAAAGTAAATTGGTTTCCCAGTAGTATTTTTATTTTTTCCTTTTAAGTATTTTGAGAAGGCAGTCTGAAATAACTTTTAAAGGTATGAATTTTGAAATTCTAGTATGTATCTGTTTCTAAGCTGCRTGATTTTCTTATTGAAAGATACTTTTGTATAACTAATTCTAGGACTAAGAAAAGACAAAAAAAAACATGTGCATGATTTGCAGGCAGTTAAATTCGTTGGCCTTTATTTCTGTCATCTCTAGAGGAATTCTGATATTTTAACTTTCTCCACAAGATGGCAATAGAAAGCTACTGTAGTAGCATATAGCTGAGTACATCAATAGTCAATACTAGATTTGAATATTGCAGTTAACTACTAACTTGAAGTTGATGTAACATACCTAACAGTAATTGTATATTTTCTTCTATTCCAGAATGACCTAAAGCCTACAGAAGCAAAGAAGAAAATCCAGCATGTTACATGGCCATGAAGTAGCAAATGGTGCTCGAAACATAAATGTTACTTCCATATTTTCAATCAGATAAGTCATATTTGAACAGCTTAGTTCACTTCTTTTTAGATCTTGCAGGGATTCAGGTTGCTGTGAAGTTTTAACAAGTTTAAAATTTCCCTGTTGTAAAGCTGGAGTCATTATCACCAGTCACCTTAAGAGTGTCTACTATTGTACACCAAGTAGTTCATTCCCTCTTTAAAAGGTGGTAGTATTACAATATACTAAAACCCCTTGCTTTTAGTTCTCAAGGTTATTATAGTTCATCTCCTGCATGTCCCTACAAATCACACATATAAATATGAATATTTTTTGTTTTCAATAAGATTCAGTTTTGATCCACTTTTGCTTAAATAGTTAAAATTGTTGTTGAGATTCAGAGTGATCTCAAGAGGTTTCTTGACTTCCAAAAGGTAATTAATTTAGATGAAGAGACTGACCATTCTGCTGACCAGATAGTCTGAGACAAATTTTTTCCTTTTTGTTATGCAGAACAGGAGCGTAGAATTTACAGTTAGGTTAGGCTGGTAATAAGAGATGAACTATGTAACAGCTTTACTTCAAATTGAAGTTTCTCTTATTGTCATATGAAATAAGAAATGCACAGATGGAAGCATGTTATTAGACTGTCTGAAATGAGTCTTTGAGAGGAAGTAATGAATGGATTAGTGCCATGTTCTTTTATATACACAGGCATATTTTATACATACATAAGTGTAAAAATGTGCCTGTGTAGCATATTTGCTTGTTTTCCTGGTTACAATCATGTTTATAAAATATGGGGAAAACATGTGGAGTGCAAGTCAGTGCTTTCTTTGCTAACTGAAAGTTGGAGAGGAAGAGGAGTATTAGTGTATGTAGTTGCACTCTAAAAGATCTTTTTTACCTTCTCTTCCTGTGATCTTTTAAGGTGGACATTGGTTTTCTGAATGGGTTTCAGCTGGGTTATTGCTAGGGCCATATGCAGCAGGAATCCAATTGAGTTGACAGAAACATTTTTATTAAATTTCAGTGGCTAAGGATGAAGCCAGTTTAGATCCGTTTTAGGTATAGGAGGTAAATAATAATAATGCTTCCAGATTTGGTTTAAAAAAAATATTTACTTTTGAGTGAACTTCAAATTTGCAGAAATCCCATTGTTTGCCTAGTTAACCCACTAAAAGATGCTGTCAGTAGTGATCTGAAAGCTTGTTTACAATTTAAATATTTAGTATTGATACTGAAAACTGTAGCCTAATCATTACTGACAGAAGTTCTCCATTCACTGTTACAACATAAAAGGCACTTCTTGAATGCTGTAAAATGGTAAGAATGTGTGTTTTGAAATAGTGTGCTGTTTCCCTTTTACTAAACACTTGTGCGGTTTTTGTACTTGAGTACAGCAAACTTTAACGTAATGTACATTTTGTATGTAAAGAGTTGCCTTTTAAGTAGCTTTATCCTATTTAAATAAATTAAATTAAAAGCAATCTAAGTAGTGCTGGCTTGTTTTTTATAATGTAATTAAACTTGTTCATTTTATACAGTTATAATTCAGTGGACTTGAAGTGACTAGAACTTAAGGAAAAGCGTAAGCATAGAAGGCTCAGTAACTATTTTGGAATCCTAGCAGCAATTAGAGTTGTATGATGTGCTTGTTCTTGTACTGTTGTAGTAGTCAGGACTTCTGTTTTTGGGTGGCTTTTTAGCCGTAGTCTGTACTGTATTTTATTGTAGTTCCAGTTGCTGGAAGCGTGTATGTTGGCATCTTTCAAAGAGTGACATGTGGAAGTGTACTGGAATAATAGCCTGATGCCACTACCGCATGATAATAGCCTTGTTTTCAGGCTGGTCTGCCTTCCAGGCTTGCCATGTTTTACCTCCCTTTCCCCAGCGCTGGGACTGTTCTGCTTTCTGCTTTAACAGTTGCAGGCAGGATGTAAGCCGTGCTCTCCTTACTGCCTTCCACTGCTCTTGTGTGCTAATAGCAATCCTTTCTCTCTCAGCAAAGTACCAGAGCAGACCTGAAATGTGCTGGGGAATCACCAGGACCCTAGAGGAGAGCAAGGGGTGAGCTCTCCTGCCTTTGGAGGTCTGGGAATAAGAGGGATTTTATGGCTATTTTTTTACTACAGCCTTCACCACAGAATGAAGTCACCGAAGGACAGCATTTAGTCATCCAGGGAGATTAGATTAGGGAGGTGTGCACTTCAAAAACATCAGCCAGCCAAGTTCTTCAAATGGTGTACAACAGACCAAACTTGGTTTGGTGCAACTATTTAGCATGCTGAATTAACAGGGGAGGAATGACCTGTGATCACTTTAGGCTTGGTACAAAGGATTTAAGAGTGATGGCAGGAATTAAGAGCAAAATTTCCTTACCCATTTACACACATAGTAAGTATGCCCCTAGTTCTTACTTCCACATCTGAAGATCCCTGTTGGAGGCGTGATAAGGCTGCTTTCCTCCTTTTGCTGGATACAAATAAATTCCATCTGGAAAGTGTACAGGGATCAGGCATTGCATGACATGGCCATATTTCTTGAAGTTTGTTTGGGGAAAAAAATATCCTCCTTTGGATTGTTTCCTCTCAATTTTATTGTTCCACCAGCATGCTATTGCTGGCACTTGTCTTTGTAGCAAACACGTAGCAGAAATGATGCCAGAGCAAAGGGTGTTATGTATTGTATACACAGCAAAGTTTAAATCATGCCCTAGTATAGAAGTTAAACTTCTGATTTTCACAAAGATAAACATCTTTGGTGTTGTCTTGACCTCCTCTGTTGCTGAAAAGAACAATGTTTTTGACTTTATAGCCTATGAACAGTGTTATCAGCTGCCATCAATTAAGCATTTTCACACAGTTCAGTTTCACTGCTAGATTTCCCACTGACTTTGGTTAATAGGAGACTTACCTGCTATATCAGTGGGACCCATATGAGGATTATTTAAACTCTACAAATCCGTAATGACTTGTGGGGCAAAAAAGGATTGTATTTGTATGGCTCTTGCATTGTATTTCTTAAGACTGTGAATGCATTTTATTTGTAGATATCAAATATGTAAATTTAGTTAAACCGCAATCGCAAAGTTTTGTTTTAAATGATTTTATTTTGAAAAATACAATGTGCGGTGTAATGTCAGCTAACTGTAATATTGACACTGTTAATCAGAACTTGTATTTCACACCAGGATCAGCTAGTCATGCTATAAAATACGTATCTGTTATGCAGCACTCCCACTTCAACTGTTTTATCATTTTTCTTTACAGCATGGCACAAATCTTTGTACATTAAAACACACTACATTCGCAGTCTTTCTATGCACTTGACAGCACACACTAGTTACATAGCTCAAGAACACTGAGGTGAGACCTCAGCCTTATTGAAATTGGTGGTGTTTTGCCATTGATTTCAATGGGCTGAGGGTTTCATCCTGACTGTCTATGAATTTGTGTGTGGTCATCATAATCCTTGAACTGTATCACTTGCTTGTAAATTAAATCAGATGCTTAAACTGGAATATTTAGTGAAGAAAGGAGTATGTTATGTCAATAACACCCAAATGGTTTTATGTCTCAGGTTTTGCGTTAGTTTTGGTTAGCTACAGAAATTCTTAAACACCAACACTGCTACTAGAGCTTTTGAAATTGTTTTCTCTCCAGTGTCGGAGAGTTTGAAGGAAAAAGTTAAGTGATGTGAATGGTACAGAGAAACACAGAATGCCAAAGCTAGTTCCAAACGTCTGCGTATTTCAGAGTATATACTGCAAGCACAGCTTCCTCCTGGCACTGTGTGCCCCCATTCCCCCACTTTTTGAGCTTTAAATATCCTTTCCACATTCAGGGCAAAGAATGTCATCCCTTTCTGTGAGAAAGCCACGTCCTACTAATGAGAGAGAACACTTCTTACAGTTAAAGCAGTCATTATGCCACTGTCGTTCTTCGAAAGAGATGTACTTGGTTCCTCCGAGTCCTGTTTGAAAACCAAAAACATTTGGTTATGGGAAAATAATAGACCATTAGCCATCAAGTGATGCTGTTTCAGAATGCTACTTACAGATTGCTGTGGAAATCTGACATTCAGTAACGAAAAAATGCAATTTTGAAAAATCTATCTGTTTTCTGCCATGCTCGTTTTGCTACCCTTATTCCATGTGAGTGGTACCTTCATCCTCAGGTAGTTCTGTTGCTTTCAGCTGAGTCAGTGAACTAGGCTGTTAATCACTGGTGATAGAAGGTGGCAGAAATGAACCCTCAAGCTCAGCCTCAGCTGAGACAGTGGGATGGGAGTACAATATACAGCAGAAGAAAAGGGCAGAAACTGCACGTGAATTACAGAAGTTTGGTAGTTATACAGGAATGTTTATAATGTTTAAGTTAATTTTGTCTTTTGTAAAAAATGCATTTAAAAGAAATCTTACAGGTTGGGCAATGACTTGATTCATAACTTTCAAAGAGAGGTCTCTCAAGGAAAGAAGCAGGTTAGTAAACCGCAAAAATATTCAAGAAAAGTTGATGGTAGGGAGGTTGGTATCATAAGTGGTATGGAAGCTGTACTGAGAAGAAAGAGAAGAGGCAAATGTCTGTTTTGGTAGGAGTTATCTGTTGCTTAACCTTGAGAATGATAACAGGTCATTTCAATATGATATATTGGGATGACTAGTTGGAAGTCAGCGAAGAGATTTACAGTTGGGCATATCCTTTAATGAGGGTATTTTTGTTTGTTTTAGTAGCAACATTTTGAAAAATCATCATACGATAGAAAGGGCTGCACTATTCAGAAGAGAAATGCATCTTTCACATGAACAGAAAAAGAGCACCCATGGTGAAAGGTATCGTAAGTATTAAATATCACAGATTCCTGAACTGAATAGTGTTTTGATTCTCTCAAGCTGTTCAGAATGAGTTACTGAACCATTTTTAATATTAGAAGCAGTTTATTTAAAAAAACAGCATTTAAAAAAAAACCTCTGGTCGTGAGAGACCTACCACTGATTGGGTTTGTGCATCCAGCACACTTTTTGGCGTAGAGATTGCAGAAGCAGCTCAGGCAATATGCAAACTCATCCCTGGAGGTAAAGCGTTGTCCAGACAACTGCTTCTTGCATCCAGTACAAACAAAGCACTCCTTATGCCATGGCTGCTCCCGATAAGTAACGCCTCCTGTAGTGATAGCCTGTTTTATGGAAAGTAAAACAGAAAGTGTTTTCTTGAGGGCGTCAGGTTTTTGTCTTGATTTGGTAGGGAGGAAGGGTGATAAGGTTTTTGCAGGCAGGAGGTGTAGGGGGGAAAGAAAGTTTAATAGCAAAATCATCATTTTTGGCAGGAGCTGACCTCAAGAAAAAGAATGAAAGTGATTCATTATTWTTTCCCAATTTATACAAAGATGTCCCATACTGAAAGTGTTTTATTCCCCATATATTGTATAATCTCACTCTGAACTCTCCTTTCTGTTTCTAAAGCCAGCCTTCTTTGTAGGTCATTTTTCTTAGACATGTCCTAGCAATCTTTCTCATCTCTGTTTCTTCACCTGTCCCATTCTTGGTGGTGAAAGAATTACCTTGTGTGTTTCAACTGTCCTGTTACTTTCCTTGTCAAAGACTGTTTTATTCAAACTTCAGCTGAAATCTTTGTTTTCTGTTTCCCAAATTCAGGCTGGGGTTTGGCTCCTATGGCAGAACAGCCCCCTAGTATTAGACAAACTAAACTTCGTTATTCCTTTGAATGTTCCCAAGAAAATGGTACAATCATTCAGTTTAATTTTTCTTTCTTTCTTCACTGAAGGGAAATTCCCTGGGAGATCAGGCTGGTGTGTTGTCATGCTACTTAATTTGCCTATCCATCTGTGTCTTCCCTTTGTCTCTTTCCCAAGTAATTTTTGAGCCTGTTCTCAAATATAGTTAAATTTACCAGAAGGACAGAGTTTTAAGATACAAAGCTCCTAGAAACTTCAAAAAAATTGCTAGATGGATAGAAGATAGTGAAAGTCATTTGATCTATTTGAAATTAAAGGTCGGAAGAACTTAGCTTTTACCTGTTCTGTTTTGCCAGCAGAGCAGCAAAGAGGCTGTAGCTTCTGGCCAGTTAGCATGTTTGACCAGATTGCAGCTTTGCTGAATTGGAATGCCATGCAAGAGCACACAACAGACATGGAGGAAAGTTTGGGTAGTGTGGTGGCTGGAAGTATGCTGGGGGAAAATGGAAACAAGGAGGGATCAGTGGGAAGGGGAATTTACTATGGATATATCTATAGTTTTAATAGTGTTTGACCCTGGATATATCCATAGCAAATTGAGATGTGTTGGTTCCATAAGTGATGAAACAATTCTTTTTTTAGAAAAGAATTCTAAAATTCGTAGCTGTGGCTGTGTATAGATTTTAGGAAGAAGATGGATAAAAGATATTGAGCCTAAATAGTTCTACTCCTGAACATGCTAAGTTTACCAGCATTTATTTCAGGAAAGGCATTTGCTCTATGAAGTGTATCTCTCTGTCTTGAACTTAATTAGAATATTAAAAAAAAGAAAATGGACAGTCTTAGCCCATCTGCCTTCCAGTTGAAGTCTGGGATATATGATTGATTTCGCTGGGAATTAAGTTATTCCAATGCAGAGGGGGGTTTTTTTGTTTGTTGTTTGTTGTTTTTTTTTTAATGTTTTCTCTATATGATTTCTAAACAAATGGATCTTTAACCTTGAGGAAGAGAATTCTCAATGCAGGAAGTGCTGTGCCTGCTAGGCTTTTGCAGGCTATCATATATAGATTTTGCACACTATCATACATAGAAAAATAAGGTATTCTACCTACTTGGATTTAAAATGTGATGGAGCTCAATCCCTGAGGTTTTAGGTAAACAACATAAAAGCACTACCTTCTTGCACTGGACGCACTGCATGGCGAACTGCTTTTCATAGCAGGGTACACAAAAGTTTTGATTGTCTTTAGGGATGAAACTCTTTGTCCCAATTGGCTGTTGACAACGGTAGCAGATAAAGCAGGTCTCGTGCCAGCTGTTGCCCTTGTATTCCATCTTCCGAGTACCTGTAATACAACCAGAGCATAGACTGAAGTTCTTTTAGCTGAAACCTATCCATTTGGTGACTCTTATTTGTATGTTGAGTTGGTTGTCAGTCAATTAGCAGTACAGTGGTGAGATACAGGCTATTTCATGTTCCCACTAGCTTTGAATGGTATTGGGTACCATTTTAAGTTTTCAGAGAATAAGTGGCTCTTCTCCTATGAAGAGGAGAGACATTTACTCCTAAGAACAAAGGCTTAGGCTGCTTTTTTTATGGTGTTATTAGAATTAATAATGAATTCTAATGGATAAGAAGATTCAGGGTAATTGAGGAGATGCCAATAAAAGCTGCTGTTAGTGCTGCATGAAGGTAAGGCCTTTCCTCATTAAAAATTTGACTTTGTTCATTCAGAATCCCTTTTTTTTGTATTTCAGACAGCTGCAAGGTGCCTGGTTGGTGCCTGGCAAGCTTCCTGCCTCCTTTCCCAATAAAGTATAGTTACTGTTTCAGACAAAGGGTTATTTCATATCTGCCCTGTGGCCCTGTTCCTGTCCTCGCTAAGTCCGCTATAAATTTGGAATGGTTTCCACCTATACAACACTAGATCCTAAATGGTTGTCTGTCTCTTGAAAATTTCAGTAAGAGAGGAGAAGCTTTCTCTCTGGCATCAGTTGTATTTAAACCATGCTTGTATTGTGAAAGGAAGAAAAGTCTTAAAACAATCCTTTACTGAAATGCAGAAAAATAGCATGGTAGTTGGAAGCTAGATGCACTTGTCTAGAACTAGCTTTGAGAGTACAGATTCTATTAGTAACTAAAGTAACCATTACACAGATGGGCTCCGAGTCCTTCCAGAAAATTGGAGACGCCCCATTATATGGGCATATTTCTTTACACTGTCTATATATAATGTGTCAGTCACTATGTCTCAGTTTGAACCAGAATAGTAGATGCTGGCCAGAAGGAAAAGCAAACAAATTATGCTTACAGTTCTGTATTACTCTCAACGCTGTTAGCAACAAGCATGCTGTCAAATGCTTAGAAGAGGACTGACAAGCCTATCAGGTATTGACTAATGAAGAAGAGCCATACTACCTCCTTTTATGCCACATCTTCCCACCCCCCCTTCCTATACGGTGAAGTTTTACGACTTTTCCTTTCCCAAGTATTAATTCCTCTTTATCTACTAATAGCATATTTTTCTTCCTTTTTTGGTCTCATTAAATTCTGCCCTGAGGCGCACTTCAGGAGTATTTTTTTAAAGGATTGACATGCAGCTGTGTAGTGTATTGTTAATTATCTCTCTGTATGCCTCAACATTTCTGATCCATTTTATGAATGAACAACTTTTAAGAAGGTCACTTTGTGTGTTAGTAACTTTCTGTATCCTACCAAAGAGCAAATGAATCAGTCCTTGAAGAAATGACATGTTGGGGAAAGGAGATGTGGAACACTGGAGAGTTTTATTTTCATTTTCTTGGCTGGGCTTTATTTGGGGTTGTGTTATCACTGAAACACAAGGTAGGGAGAGATCTGTTTATTACCTGCTGGACTGAAGTCAGTGAGAGTTCAGTTTGCAGAAGGACTGAAAGATCAAGCTTATAATTAATTACCTTAGTATCTCATATGCTTATCATGATAATGTTTTATTAAATCTAAATTGTACATTTAGTGGAGCAAAGCAAAGGGCAAGTGTAGCATCAACAGTTTCCATAATAGGTGTCCAACCACTTGCTGGTTCTTTCAAAATGAATTATATTTCGGTTGATGACCATAGTGCTCCATTTTAGCTCCTGTGCTAACATGGTCTACAATGTAAGTAGAAAATATATGCTGGATGTTCTGCTTTCTGAATGTGGTGACATCAAGTCTATCTTGGGGAAGCAATAAAAGATCAGTCAGTGGTTGTGAAGCTTCATAAAAAGAAAAAAAGGTTTCTTCCATTTCAGTTTTAAGAAAAGGGATTCTCTGGGTCACTGAATCTAGCCTCCATTACTACTTATCAATCTATAACTCACATAACAGATGTAGAGATCTGTTCTGTCAGTAAGCTTACTGATCATGAGGGTGAATTTGATGAATTATCTTTAAAAAAAAAAAACCCTTGAAACAAAACAAAAACTTCTAGTTTTTAAACTAGCGCTGGCTATTCTCAAACATGTCAGTTGTTAATGCTGTATCTGAAGAAACAGGCGCACACAGAATAATAGAAGGAGATGCTTATGTTGAATCATGAGTGGATAGGGCCATCTGCTTTTAAATATCTTTGTTGTTTCTATTTATACATTGTATATCATCACCAAGCTCTCTTTTTTTATCAAAACATGTCAGGTGCACAAACAGAATTGCATTTTTAGGCTTTTGTCTAAGATGACCAATGTAAGAACCAGCCCTGGAAAAGCTTTACTGGAATAAGTAACCAATAATCATTATGTAGCATGTATATGGACTCTTCAAATTGCCTTTTAATGCTTTATTTCTGGACCAATATTCCATCCCCTTTAAGCCCTCAAATCATCACAGAATGCATGTATTGTCATCAGCAAATCAGATTTTAACTATCTGTTACTGTAACTTCGTGTTTCAGACATCTGTTTTCTTTTATATGTAACTTGAAAGAGAAAAATAGATCTTTCCTGTTTCTTTGGATCTTTGTGTTTAAGAAGACTTTAGAGGTACTTTGACCAGCTTTCCATTTTTATTTAAGAAGCTAAACTTAGAGTATTTACATAAAAAGCTAAATTGGAAGTTAACTAAACTGTTAAATTTAGAAGCTTCCTTTGTTGTTCAAACAGTGGAAGCCAATCAGAATATAAAGCTGGGATTGGATGGAAAATATCAGTTTTAGTTGCCCAGTCTTCAAAAGTCTTATATTAAATACTTCTATAGAAAAATGTAAATGCTTGTTAATAAAAATGCAAAATGAAATAAGCACTAGATTTCAAGACTTGTGTTAATCTGTGTCACGTGCATAACATTTTAATCAAGATTCATTATGAAAATAAGTGATCTGGTCATGGGAATAACTTAAAATAGAGGTTATGATACATTTASAAAGCTCACCATGACTTGAGAGTGAGTGAGTCAGGGAAAGACATTTGTCACAGCTGTTGCTGAGCTTGGGCTTGATATTTAACCTAATCTTTTCTCAGTTCTAAAAGTAAGCATCCTAACCTGGCATAATAGTCTTTTTACACTCGTTACATTTGGAAGAGTATTCATTGGAGTAGCAATCAGTACAAAGTAGATGGTCCTCTTTGGCAGCAAAGGGTTTGTCCACCAATGAATTCTTGCACTGGAAGCAGTGGAAACAGGTTTCATGCCAGTGCCGGTCCTTGTAAGACAGATCCTGTAGAATCCAAAACCACAAAGTAAACAGAATGAATAGTTTGCACAATTGGAAGCTCAGAGAATGTAAATATGTCCAAATCTGAATCGCAGCCAGGAGTTAAGGCTTATTCGCACAACTCAAGAAAACAAAATGTTCTGATGAGGATGAACTCATTTTGATATGATTACCAGAAATGGCTAATGACAACTTTTGTCCCTCTTTCAATAGGCTTTTAACAGATGTAATTAAAGATAACCTTCACTTTTTGTATGCCTCAGGGGAACGACTAATTTTATTGAGGTATTTCCTTTGAGAATAAAGTCCTGTTTTTTGAGTCAGCTTAGAACTTGTTAACCTTATAGTTATAATTGACTGCCCCTCTTGGTCTTAGCTATTGCTGATTCTAGGTCATTTCATAGCTGTTCATTGCTGGGCAGAAATCATTTTCCAAATTAGTTTCTGATATTTATTCAGTTCAACGGATGACACTAAGTGTGGAATTGGCCTGATCTCTCTTCCTTTTTTGTCCTGGAACTATTTTTTTCCAAGTCTTAGTTTTGTTTTACCTATGTTTTAAATGTGGGTCAGATTCCTTGCTGGTGCTGCCTACAGATTCTTTGCTGTGAATGAACACATCGAAAAATGAGACCTCACATTGCATCTGCAGCTATTGATTCAGAATACTCTGTCCATGGGATTAGCATTGGCATCTCAGTATTTAAAATGCACCTTAGTTTTCTCCACTGGTATTTTTATTCTTTTTAAAAAGCGCCCTTCTATTATTGTGACACAAAGGGATGGACTGCGCCCTTTAAAATTTAGAGTGGTCTGATCCTGTAACAGTGTTTTTGGTACTTCAGACAAAATAGAGCTCAGATTGTTAAAAGATAGGGTGGGATAATACACTCATCTGTTAGATATCTCCCCCTAAATATGTAGCCTGTCAGTCTGAGATGCGGGTGTGGAGGGTTGATATTGTCATAAATGGAAAGTATAAAAATTCAGCAGAAATAACTGTTCAGGTTCTATCTCAAGATTTACTATAAGTTAAATACAAGCACTGAATTACTTTGATTATCTGAAGGGAAAGAATGAGCTGTAGGATATCAGATTTTTTTTTATCATATGTAAAGTACAACATAAGCAATGCATAGTGTTCAAACTTATTCTTGCCTAATCTACTGTATGTCAGTTGAGCCACAGGTAACTTCAATTTTGCAGTCTTAGCCCAGAGCAACCAAAAGGTTCTGTGGATTTAGGTTAACCTGAAATAAGAACAGGTTTTGTCTGCTGGAGCCTTGCTCTCATAAGTAGCTAACAGGAAACACTGAAGTAGTTTTGCATAGCTCACCTGTTGAACTATAGAAACTTCAGTGAGAATTGGAGCTCGTAATAAAGGTGTTTTTTTTTTTTTTTTTTTGAATATCTGCTCTACTCACCTCTCTTTCTTCAGTCATCGTGAGAAAGCATTGATGCACTGTATGTCTTTCACCTCTGAGGTCGCGCTCTGAGATAGAATACGTAAGCTTCCCACTTTACAGCTTTCAAATAGTTGTTTATTCACCTTGTCTATTCATTTCAGTTAAATTCTTTTGAAACAACCCAATTTCTGACCACAATATCTCAATCTTTCTAATATCAAAATGTAAAAAAAGCTTTTTAGAAGTTATTTACATTCTTTTTTCTTTAAAGGAAGTTGAATATCCTAATTCTGATCTCAGAGAGGAATAATATTTTCAATGGAAAAATGCAATGTACAGCCAACATGGAGGTTTCCAAAATGTGAAATTTGCCTGCTAGAAAATGGAATGACAACAGATTTGTTTTTCTTTCTCTTGTGAAACAAAAAGATTCAATTTTTTCCCTCTTGCTGCCTTTCTTCTCTTTTTGCAATGTTCTGCAAGGTGGTTGGGGTTTTTTTTTGTTTTGTTTTGTTTTACCTCCACAATTGATATGCTGATACTTGCTTCTGCTTTGCCTTGTTTTATCAATAAAAATATATCTCGCAGAAGGTATATTTCTTTTAGGAGAGGAATAATAAAGACAACAATTAGGGGTAGATCTTAATAAAGAGGAACTTTAACCCTTGAGTCAGACTTATGATAGCAGCTTCTGTAGACACTAGCTAGGTAAGTCAAAGTAGCAGATATTTTGTTATGGTCATTATCCTACATACGTTCTTGTAAAACTGTCATCTTGTATTTTAGTGCATATAATGGCAGTGAAAATCATTCTCTTTTCTACACAAGATACAGGCTTATTTAAGCAATCTTTAGACAGCTTGGTTGATAACAGAAGACACTGCCATTGAATATAGAGGTTCACCTAGATGTCTGATTTCAACATACCTGCAGCAGAATATTAGTGGAAATGATTATTGCTTTCTCTCTCTGAGTCTGTCACATTCAAAGCAAGGAAGTTTAACATACTGATGAAGCAGTTTCTGAACCATCGTTGTTCTTATGTCAGTGTAATAAAGTCACTGGAAATCAGTTTTTGTCTACTTCAGTATGTTRTGTATCTACTGAAACCTTTGGCTTGTACATTAGTTGTAGATACATTAATTTAGAAAAGATTCTACTCTGGAGAAGTTGCATGTGCAAAGATGATTTCAAGCTTGTTTGCCTGGTAGGCTTGTCCACACTTAAGCTGAATTAACATCAGGTCTACTCTAGGCCTGTAAGCTCTAGGTTATGCTAGCTGCCTGTAGCCCGTATAAATCTGTTCCAGCAGAAGAGGATACAAGTGATTTATAACTAATTCCTGTTTACTGCACAGATTTCCTGGAAGAACAGATACAGAAAATTGCTTTTGTGGGCTCAAAACTGGAATGTATCCTTAAAATATTGATAAGCATAATTTCATAGCTGCTTTGTGCAGCTTGAGGGAAATTAAGTCCCTGATGCATGTTTTAACTATAGTTTTTAATGCAGCCTCCTATGTTGCCTAAATCTGGAGAATGACTTTTTTTTTTGCAATCTATCTTTGCACCTGTCTATGAAAAGTGACAATCCCGTGCTCTTGTTAGATAAAGCACACAAACACTTTCACAGATAAGAGGTTTACATATAGAGAGATGAGTGTGCAGAGGTGCTTGTGGATATGGATCTGTTCTGTATGAGCATTTTGGAGCTGAACTGCAGATAGTTCCAGCCCAGTTTCAGATGTGTTACTAATAAAAGTAAATGGGGAGGAGGGCAATGCCTGCCTCTGCAGAGCTATGATAAAGCCTGCAGCTGAATTTGCAGGGAGAAGTACAGAAGAATATGGTGTAAGCAAAACTTAGAGCAGATCCTACATTTTCCAAAACTTTTCAGTCATCCCTTGTGCAATTTGTTTGAAACTTATCATTTTGAAAAGCAGCTTCCTTTGCTTTTTAAACACTTAATTTTACTTTCACTTACTTTCATAATGACATCCTCAAAGAAAACATTGTCAGGATGGCCATTTGCAGGATTGGTAAAATCATAATTTATTTTACAGTTTTCTGTAGTTCTGTGTAGCTTTGATTCAGTATGGTTTGTTGGCCTCTAGGATGGGACTGCCTGTGACTTCTGTTTTTTTAATTGGAAAAGCCACAAGACTGCAGTTACTAGGTAACTGGGTTAAGGATAAACTCCTCATCTCCTGCAACTGTACTGCGTTCTACTCTGGCTTTATAAGTCTAAGTAAACCTAAGCCATTATGTATTACCTTTTCCCCTGAACTGGCTCTCAAGGGGGACCCAACAGGAAAAAGGAGATTAGAAAGGTAATTACCAGAAGAGTAACTGTATATGTTTGTTCATGAATAAGAAGTACATCGGGCTTTTTTGCTTGCCACAATGCTCTATTCAGAAGGTTGAGCACAGGAAATGGGGTACAACAACAAAAAAGCTGTACAGATTTTAGGCATGTAGCCTCTGGCAGAACACTTAATATATTAGACTGGTACTTCCCTATCAAGAAGAGTTTAGAAAAGGCAAAATTAAGTGACATGGTACTGAACTCAGCACTTCAGTGATCTGAAAAGAGATGAAGGTATCTGTCTTCTTACCATTCTACTTCACAACTAGTCTGATATTCAGTGACGAACAGCAAAAGCGTTGCAACTCAGCACAGGATTTAAAAATTAAAGACAAATCATTTCTCCCTTTCCTGTTCTACATTACTAGAGGCTTTATTCCTTGCTTAGTTTATATGGAAGACTGACCCTTTTGATTCATTTTTGGCTTATGTATTGACACAGTAGCTTTATATCACAATCCGCTTTTAATTTCATTCTCAGATTTCACAGGGAGAGTTTTCACTCCCTCTGCCTTGCCAAGGCCAGCTTGTGGCCTGCAGTAAACGCTGGATTATTGTAGGTATTTCCTGTATTTGTGATGTTTCTGTGCCAAAGAGCCTGCAAAGAAACTGCTCAAAAAGCCAAAATCAACTAAAAGTCACATTTAAGCAGTTAAGCAAATGAGAATATAATGGATGGATTTCCAGAAAGAATTCTCCTTCTTTCAGGCAAGCAGAGGTGTGAAACAGTTGGTGTAGTGAGCATTCACCAGACACATAGGCTATGAAATGCCAACCAATTCTTTTAAGAGTAAATTTCCATTAGAACCTCTGGGCATATGGCTAATGTGTAATAGCTGTAAGAGAAATGGCATCGTGTTTTTCTCCTGTCTGCCAGTGCCTCCTACCACTCAGTACATGAAGCTTTTAATCTGCCTGTGAAAGTTTCATAAACATCAGCTAGAACTGTTTACAGTTAACAAAATGGCCTAAATCCAAAGGTGTAATTAACACCACATGTTGTCATTCAGCTAATTTTTTTTGTAAAAGAACACATTTAGAATAAAGAACAAATCAGTTATTTCTTAGTTACATTCACAATTAACCATAAATTACCATAAAAAAATTTGGAAGATAGTGAAACAAATTCTTCCCTGCTTTGAATTCAAAGAAAGCTTGTCTTCAGATCGATATCTTATGACCTTTCTGTGCTGTAGTTGCAACATGGGGTGAAAATCTGGCACCAGTTTGACTCTCTTAGAGCCAATGCTATCAAAGTTTGAGTGTTACCAGTACTGAGCAGGCCTAAGTTTAACTCAGGTAAGACGATGCTCTGCAGCGGTGCTGATACACAAAAAGAAAAATACTACGCTAGTGTCAGAGATGGAGAGCTGGCTTTTCTCTTGTCAGCACCTGTCTTATTTTGCTATAACTCTTTCAGCTATGGGAGGGTTGCTCTTATTTTTGCCATTAAGAATCTTCTGGGGTTTTTTTTCTTTGTGATAATTGTCACCTAGACAAATAGGCACTTAAGACATTATCAAAGCTAATTCTTCACTCAAAATTAAGGTAATACTTTTTTCCTACTTTTACAGATAAGAATGAAGAATCCAGAGCCCCAAATCTTAGTCCTGCTCTGTAGTCTTACGTTTTACAAGTCCTAAAAAGCAGCCATAGACTAACTACATGGCCATTCCTCAAGAAGAAAATTCTCTGCATGGTGAAATTAGGAGCATCTCAACTGCAGCTGAATTCTCAGTTCAGATCTCAGTGTAGAAAAACAGTTGTGGCCTAGAAAGAACTTGCAAGGGAGGATCTGAGGTGAGAGTTAAATGGAGTCTTTGGGGCTCTATTGTAGATGTGAGGGTGGGTCTCCTTGGAAGATAGAGAGGCCTGGATGCTACACTTTCTGGTATCACTGTCACACCATTAAATTTCAGTTCTGAATTTTACGGCTGTATAAAGACCATGTCAGAATACACAAATAAATATGGAGCCCGCTCTTTGTACATGCAGTAAACATACCAGTTTCATTCAAGGTACATTTTGACTTCTTTGTTCAGGGGAAGATACAAGTGTTTTAAGACTTGTGGAGCACATACATCCAGTGTATAACAGGATACGTAAAAAAAATATATATATGTATATGTGTATGTATATATATATCTATTATGCATTTATACACTTATGTAGATATGTGTGTATATGGATAGTTAATGAGGAGCAGAAACATGATTTTTTGTGACTTTGTGTTTCATGGTTGAATTATCTTCAGTCATATCATATGCAAACTTTAACTGAAACTTTTATTGTGGCTGAGGCACTTATAAGGGTTCTCAGATGTGTTCTGGTGTCTACTACTGTAACTGAAAAACTACTGTAGTTTTTCTCTCAATGGGAACATTAATAGGATCTCTTTTTTTCTGCCTAACCATGTGTGTATGTTTTTTTCCCCCAGAAAACTTGTCAGAACTTAATAAGTTTGAAACTTTTATCCATCTATCAAGATTTGGTTAAATTAGTCAACAGGTTCAAAAACTACAGGGTGAAGGATGGACAGGCTCAGACAGCAGTCACAGAAACAAAAAACGATGCATTGTTTTCAGTACACTTTTCAACTGTTTAAGAAATCTTTATTCACTATCTTGTAGTTGTGTTCTTCAGATGTAGTTTTGGTTCTTTACGCTTATAAAATATTCTTATATTACAGACAATTAGTTTTTTTCTATTTCTCTCTGCTATTAGTGTGTGTTTTGTTTAAAAACAGAGAAGTATATCGGATAACACCCACATGCCCTAAATCCATAAATCTGGGTTGAAAAGTTCAGCCTGGTTAATTCCTGAATACTTTGTCCGAGATTTGTTGAAGCCAGTCCAAGTTTTGAAATTCTTGGATGTCAACACACAGAAATATCTTCTTGGGGGATTAGAAAGAGACCTTAAAACAAAGTACGTTCTAGAATGGGGCAGAAATATTTTGCTTGTTCATGTCAGTCCAGTTCTAATTTATGAGCTGTAGGAAAGCTGGCACTGTTATACCCTCTTACAGATTATTGCCAGTTCCCTGTCATGATGGTGAAACATTCACCTTTCTAAGGCTTCTGAAAGAGGTTTTCCTACTGATTTTCCAGTAGGATGGGATAGATCAATTTGGAAGACATAAGAATTGGATTTTTCCCAATGCAAACTTGCATATATTTTTATAACTCTGATTTTACAAGCTAGTAGTAGGCTGGTAGTACCAGTAATAGGGACTACCTGGTGTTTCTCAAGCTACGGATTGACAGTATAGGAAATCAAATGTCAGGTCTTGTACCAGTCAAAAATCCCATAGCCACCTGATGGAAATTGCTATTCTAGAGCAAAGTCACTCTGCCAGTGAAACTCTTGGCCAACTTTGAAAAGGTCAAACTTGTACAAGGAGGTTGTATGTTGGATGAAGTCTGTCTGTGGCAGTCCAACAAACACTACACTGCATCAATCAAATACCATCTGTCTTCATTCGGTCAGCATAAAAGTGGCATACACTCCAGGTGTTCTGGCTGATTTAAAGGAAATGCAGGTGGTCATATCTCGTTTAGGTCAGGTAGGTGTTTCCATGTGGTGCAGCAGTGCATAGCACAAGCAAGCAGGGCCTCTGGTCTGCCTCATGCTCTTTCCTTTGCAATCTTTAGTTAGACTCCAGTATCATCAGTCTGCATTTAAGATGCTAATTATTCTAAATGCATTCTAACTGTCCTGTTACTCAGATCAGTGTTAGCCAGATTTTTGTTGTTCATGATTTGGCAGCTTTTCCTGAGTGCATGCAGGAATCTCCAGATAAAGTAGTATAAATATGAAGCACAAAAATTGGTAAGGTTCTGAGATGGTCTTTATGAGCCCACATAAAGCTCATTATGATTGAGTTGGATTGAGCACAGTTCTGATATCACAGGTCTTGTTTCTTGATGATAACCAAATTATGGTCACTGTAAAGCCTGCAGTGGCTTAGCTTCCTCTGGTCCAAAGGCAGACAAAACTGACTTCTGCCGCCTTTCCAGATCCCAGCTGGCCCTAAGGACAGTTTGATCCTCCTAATGAGTTGGTGATGCTTTCTAACATCAGATGCTCATGGCTTACTGAAAGAGAGGGGTGCTTTTGTGTTTCTATTAACATGCTTGGTAAATTAGAGAAGTGGTGAAAAGTAGGTATAGGGATCCAGAAAGCATGCTCTCCCACCAAGAGAAATCCCTAGGTAGCTATTAAGAAGAACTCATGGATCCTTCCAGCTGATAGCACCATGTCTCAGACACCTGTAAGGGCTCCAGCATAACGACAATGTTGTTCATCTTTAATGATATATTAAAATGTCAGCACTTATTACTTCTGAACAAAATTCACTAAATGTAATCCATTAACTAACTTTGGGGAAAACAAGTATCATCTGTGTTTTTAATGTCAAAGGTTGCATTTTATACCTGAAAACCTTTTTCATGCTTTAAATTGTTTCTGATGCTGTTGCAGAGCATCTGTTCTACTCTCTTGACATCTAAAGTTAGGTGAGATGAATCCCATACATCATGCCCTCTAGCCAAAGGTCCTGAGCACTTATAACACTCTTCCCTGTGTCTTAGCTTACAGTCTTACCTGTATGCAAAACAGGCAGACCAAATTAACAAACATTTGAAAACTTGTTTCTCAGCTGCCTCTCTGAGAGGCGCTAAGTACCCTCTGTTCCCACTGGTTCCCCAAAAGCGTCTAGCACTTTGGAGGATTCATCCTGTTAGTGAATAAGATGCTAGAGAATAAGCACTTTCCACATAGAGGCCTTCCTGTTTGTGCCCTAGACCATGAAGACAGGCGCTCAGAGCTAAGGGATGACATACCCAGGCTACTCTGTCAAGATTTCTGTAACAAGACACAAATCCAGCATACCTTGCAATCAGCACCTATGGGTTTTTTGCATTCCTCGCAGGTGTTGGAATAAAGGCTTTCGTAACATTTCACGCAGTAGGGACTGTCCTCTCTCAGGATGTATTTCTTACCAAACAAGGACTCTTTGCAGTAGTGGCAGTCAAAGCGTTCAGTCATGGTGGTGTCTGGAGTCTGGCTATCCTGCCACAAAGACAAAAGCAGGCACATTTCAGATTGAGGTACTGTTGGCCCAAACCCCAAAGAAGAGTTTATTATCAGTTCCAGCTTATCACATTGTACTTCCATTTCAATTCAGCTTTCAGTCAGATAAATCAGCACAACAGGAAGAAACTGGGCTATAAACTTTGCAGTACTGGATAAAGATGGTAGCCCATCTACTTTAGCCATCCACTGACCTATCTTTTACAAGAGCTAGTATAGAAAGCAAAGAGAGAAATATGACTAAAACCTGATTGTGAGGAATTCGCATGGGATGCTTAAGGAAATAAATAAGTTTATTTACATAATATTTATATATGTCTTTGTTACAAGGGGTTTCTTCTAGAGTGTCATATTATTTTCTCTGTTTTCTTCATAGGAGCAGAGGCAAGCGTTATATAAATAAGTTTATTTATATAATATTATTTAAGGAAATAAAATAAGTTTAATCCACAGCCCTCAAAGTGAGGAGCTACCTCTGTAGCCAATGCAGTGAGCCAAGCACCTTCAGATGATGAGCCAGCATGCCTCAGGAAGGAGCAACATCTTTCCCGTAAGGAGAGATGAAGGTTTGCATTGCTGGTAAGCTTTAGTCATATACAAGCTATCAGGCAYCACTGTTATGTGCTTTCACTCCTTCCTTCTGTATGTTCTCAGTGAGCCAATATCTGGCAATTATTGCCCTGCACTGAGCCTGGTAACCCTCCATCTCTGCTCACACATAGAGCTCTGGGAACTGTTAACAGCAGGAGATATGGGGTCTGTAGTTGTATATCTGTTTCTTCTCTGATGCAGGTAAATGAGTTATCCAACAACTATGATGTACTGGGACACAAACGAGAGCTAGCTACCCTGGTTCAGATGAATTTCAAATAATGTTTATGGAAAGGGAAAAGCAACTAGAAGAAACAGCAAAAGATGCATCCGCTTCTCTGAAAAAGGGACACCTGCTATTTGCTTTCTCAGTTTTCTATGTCTCCAGCATTTTCTGGATGCACGCACAAGCAACAATGACACAAATGCCTTTGTCACTTGCCTGAATGTTTATTATTGCCTGAGACTATTTATTTTGTGTCTGGGTTTCATTAGAGTCATCAGCATTTTTCTTGCCTGAGGCTTGCAGTGTGTGTTACACCTGCAATCTGTTCAGCAGTTACAGCAGGAGCAGGGCATAGCTGCCTCCTGATGAAGTGGCATTTCCCAGATGGAGCATGCTCCACCTGTATTCCATGAGCTTTACTGCTTGCCAGGCCTGATCTCCACTTTAAGCCAGATTTGATCTATAAAGCCTTAAATGCTTTGAGTACTAATGGCTTAAGTGGCTACCTCTGTCTTTCACACTCATGTGACATTTACAGCAGCTGCAGTCTTATTGCCAACTTCAGCCCTCTGTTTGAAACAAAAAGTGGTTTCTTGCTTAGTGTTTTTGGCAAAGATTCCTTGATTCTGGAGTTTGTCCTCTTGTTTTGGCTGCAGGAGTTGCCCTCAGGGCATTCTGAAATTTTCAGTTCTTTTCCAAGGTTTCAATTTTTATTATATTCTTGTATTCCCTGTAGCTGGGGTTTGGTTAAGATTTTAGGGCACTCTGAAGGGGAAAAGTTTACACTGCTAGCCTACATAACACATTTATACTTCCCATGAGAGAACTAGAGAGGATTTACTTTCCTTCAAGGAGGTAATTTCAGCAAAATKAATGGAGTCAGACCAGTATAAACTGGTGTGTGTATGTATGACTGGATCCAAGAGGACTGATAAAGTTGTCTGAGTAGTGCATATGTAGGACAGAAATCTGTAGCTTTTTCTCAGGCCTTATTAGACATTTTTTTTTCAAATGATAGGAATTGGTTGCGCAGTCAATTTGAATTATTACAAAGATGAGGTGTGAGTAGGGACTGTTAACAAACTTGCACCTTTCACCTTTCTTCAAAACTGTTTTTTCCAGCCCTGAGTTAGAAGTAGACATGTGATACCAAAGACTGAAAAATTTCTCTGCGATCAAGATGTGTAAGCCCCCAAAACATAAAGTGTGACTCCTTTAAAGGTTTATATCATTTCTGTCCTTCTTCCAAAGGCTGTTAAATGCAAAATATAGAAATGGTTTGTGACCAAAAGCAAGGACTCTTCCTGCAGAACTGGATGCCCTAATGTCCTTGTTACAAGGGGTTTCTTCTCGAGTGTCGTATTATTTTCTCTGTTTTCTTCATAGGAGCAGAGGCAAGCATTATTTAATAGTCACTGCCACTATTTTATAAAATACAGTGGCAGTTGTCCCCATATCGTGAAAGGGGTCTGATTTTGTTAAATGTTCTCTGAGGCTGTCACACTGGATTGAGCCCCTTCTACAGCAGGGAGAGACAGACCTCATTTCTATGTCCCAAACAGATTTAGGGGGAAGCTCCACTCTGTGAAGACACTAAGGGGGCAATTCTGGACAGGGTTAGAAGTGCAACTCCAGTGATCTGGGAAATTAAAAGATGAGAAGGAAAAGGATCCAAGATCTGCATTTTAGAGTTAGTTACCTGAACTTTTGTTGGATCTGGCACCAATTTCACACCAATATCTCTTACAGTTAGGTATTCTGGTCCATGTGATTTCATTCAGAAAGTTAGAATCCAGTGTGAAACATCCTCAAATTCCAGGCTGTTCAAATCTGAGTGTTGGATTGGATCTCACTATCCGCTAATGATATTTTCATGGTATTTAACCTTTTTTTCTTCTTCGGAGAGAAGAAATTAAATGTAAAGTAATCACAGCTCTGCCTAGTGAAGAATTAGGAGGAACGTCAAACCAATCATTTCACTGTTGTCTTACGAACAAGAAATGCAAAATCATACTGAGCAATGTTTTTGCCTGCTACTTAGTGAATGTAGTCCTTTACATTGCTAGTCAGTTGGTTCATGATATATGCAAAAACCATGCTTAGCTTTAGTACAGGTTTTATGCATTGCTTTGGGCTTTAAAAGCCCCAAAGATTTTGGTAGTTGTGAATTGACACAAAACACAATTCAGCCTCCTTGACATTAATCTAGTTCTTCCTCTTCTGTTTGATATTTGTTGATTGTAAGCTTTGTGGGGTCAGAGACTCACCTTATTTACACATCTTTGTGGTACAACAAGGTCTTTAGATTTCATCACAGTAGTCATTTTATACATATGCTATTTCAGATTGCTCTCAACATTATCATGAGAAATTACTTTTCTGCCATAGAGTCTCCCTCCTACAACATTAGACATCAAGTATATCTCAAAAAGAAAACATCTTTCCATTGCATGCCCGGAAAAGAAGTTACAGCTTATTCCAAATGTTAGCACTACCCAGATGGTGTCTTTCAGGAAGTAAGAATCGGGATGAAAATTACTGAAAAATAAGTAGTAGGCTAACTTAAAAATTATGCTTCTTTTCTTCTTCTTCACCTCTCCTCTCAAACAGACTCATTTTACTAGAAGTAATTATTAAAGTTATCATACTATCTCATAAAAATTAGGACTCATAATGGCTTTAAGAAATCATCTAGTGTTCCCCCATCCCGTGACAGTATTGACTACTGGAAGAAGGGACTATCTGCCCTAATCTTGTCTGCTTTTTCCAGCTATGTTTTCAAGTCTAGTAAGAGATATTCTGTGCATCTCTTATTTCAATAACCCTTATAGGGAGTTGTTGAACACTGAAAGCACAGACTCACACACACACACACGCACACACACACAAGAGAGAGAGAGAGACAGAAAGAAGCAAGGAGAAATTGTCTACAAAAGGTAGGAATCAAATTTTATTCAGTGAAATGAAGCTCTGATGTCTTGTTCTAATGGTATGYGGAAATACAGAATTAACCCCCTGTAGAAGCCAGAGGGGGATTTGCTATTGAACTCAGTGGGGCTAGGGCTTTACCTGTGCCCTGAGAGCAGGATGTTCTGCTAGCCACCTGCACAGCAAATAAAAGCTCTTTGGAGAGCCCCAGTTTCCCCCAACATGTACACACACCTCTCCCACATGACTTTTTTCCAAAAGAACTGTGCACCCGGAGAATTTTTCTCTCTGTTTATTTTCCTTCCCCTGAGAAAGGAAGATTTGTGTCTGGCAACTCTAGTGACATAAGCCATGCAGGTCTAGAGCATTTGGAAACAATTTATGTTGATGTTCCAAAGGCTAAAATGCAAAGATTTATGATATCCTTTGCAACTATGAGCTAGCAGATCAAACTATGCTCATCTTTCTGGCAAGAGGTGATTATTTTCCCGTAACTTAGCAGCTACTGCCACATTCATTATCTATCATCTTGTTGAAKAAACCATAAGCCACTATTCTAGGAGCTAATCATTTTTCCAGTCAAGACCATGATGCCATGCAGGGGGAAAAAAAAGCTAATCTTATTTCTTTTTCATTTACTTGAGGAAGAAAAGAAACAACCATTTGCCAGCAGCACTGTCAGGGGAARAAAAGATATAAAATATAGTCAGAATCCACCTGAATTTCAGCGCTTGCAACTAAGCTAGAATAGGTGCAAACCACAAATACTCAAAGCAGTCCTATATTCATCAGGTTTAGGTTTACTTGAATGTGTTAAGAAGCTGTAGCCCTCTTTTCTTTGGCTGTCCAGGTGTAGTTTGTGTTCTGCTTCGTGGGATGCGTGCCAGCAGACACTCTGATGGTAGAACAAAGAGAGAGGAAAGGGAACTCTAAGTGCTTGAAGTCTAGCTGGCTGTCGGCAGGTGTTGCGTCTTCATGTTGCTCGGGTGCCTGACCCTCCAGGGGACTGTGTTGGCTGTCGTGTCCCAGGCCAAGGGGAGCCAAGCCAGGTCCTGCCAGCCAAGAGGTCTGCAGAACCTGTCAAAGGGTTAGTCTTGAGTTCAGCATCAACCCCCCTAAATGGCTCAGAAAGAAGACCACAGATATTTAGAAAGGAGTCTTGGTTCTCTGCTTATGGTGGGGAACACTAGTACTCCTGTTGCTCTGCCTCAGCAATGTGTCTGTACATTCACAATTAATTTGCTATATGGAATTTTTGGCAATTAGCTTTCCCTCTTTCCAGGGTCGGGGCGTATTTCTTTAATGTGATTCCTTTTCTCCTCAGGCACTTAACACCTTTCAGTTCTCCTGGTATGATTAGTTCTACAAAGCCACTGAATGCATCACTAGAGCTGAAAGAAAGGGCTTCTTCCAGTGCAGAGGGGGCACCTGGGCTTTGCTGCTTGCCATGCCACTGAAGAGAGCAGAAAGGAGCAGTCCTGTGCTGTGCCCTCCAGTGCCAGCAGCTACCCTGCACCTCCCCTGGGCAGTAGGTGTGAGAGGGATGTTGAAGGGGTTATCTGTAACCAGCTGTGCCTCTCCTCCTCAGCCTTCTTCCCTGCCTGGGGAGGGAGAGGAAGTTGGACTCCTGCAGAAGGTGATGCAGAACAGCCACTTCTTTCTACCTTGACTGCTGAGATTTATCTTGCTAAGCTAAGCTGGCCAATGCAAAAAGCTAAGCCAGATAGTGAGAGGGAAGTGATGCAGACCTCACCCCGCGGAAAGCCTAGATGACTGTTCTCCTCTGTCTCTGCTGGTAGCTGCTGGGGTACTTCTCTGGGAAGGTGCATTTGTTGGTTAAGAAGAGGAAAAGGAGAGTATTTATTGAGGTTACTGAGACATTGAATGCTGTTACTAAGATACTTGTTCATACCATCATCTTCGTGCAGGTCCTTGAAAAGGGAAAGCATGATTACTACAGGGAATGAGCGGCTGCATATCCCTGTATCCCACAATTTGGGATTTATGCGGAGCTTGTAAATGCAGTTGGGATGCTCAGGCAGACATGGCTGCATTCTTTCTTTTCTCTGTCATTTTTTAAGTTGAGGAGAGAGTGGAAGCCTCTTTCTCTTGCTGCTGCTGCTATGGAAGAGCAATCAGCTAGTGTTAACCCAAAGCCTCATGGAAGGAATTCAACACTCTGTCTGTAAGAAATCAAGGCCTCATAACATAACATTTCATGAACATACCCGGACTGTTTTACCAAGGTCTTCATCCAATTTAGGATATTGAAAGCAAAGTATCTAATTAGAGAGGTGTTTCTTGCTCCTTGTGACAGTATTAAGCTCACAGTAAAATTTCCTAGATCTCCCAGAAGCTCTCTGRCAAAGCTAGGCAAGTCATGATTTGATAATTTAACATAATAACAAAAATAATRATAAAAATGAAACCCAGATTTAAAAAACCCTCTTCTTAAATATCCTACCTGAGTATATTCTTTCTAAATATTATGCTAGACATTAGAAGGTATTTCAAGCAATATTCAGTTTTAAGAGACTTTTTAAAGTTACCTTGAAATATTCTCAGAGTCATGTCTCAGGTTTTTTCAGCAACTCAGCTTTCTTGTACAGGGCTGACTTATTTTGCCTATGCTATAACATTCCTATGTCCCTTAAGTAGTTTAGAGTAATTTTCTGAGCAGACAGACTGCATTAGCATGGGCAGATAACGAAAGCATACCTGGTTCCTGTCTGGATTGCACAGTCAGCCTATCGTGAATTGGAAAGTATGCTATTTAAGATTGGTCCCGTCCCTGTCCCCCCCCACCCCCCCCCAAAAAAAAAAAAAGAAAAAAGTTTCTTGTGCAGAAAGGTTTAGGTTTCTAATGTGCCTGGCTAAAGTAATCCCAGTTACAGTAGTGGAAAAGCAACAGTCCTGTTGTGGTTTCCATGTAGTTTGCTGTGTTTGGCAATCAACAAGGATCTGCTTCAGTTTAGAGCTTTTCTAGTAGTTAGTAAGCTACCAGTAGTAGTGGTAGTAACTACAGATGACACAGAAGAGATGAGCACTGATACCTCGACAGTGTATCCCACACAATTTACACTATAATTATCTGAGGTTGGTGTTGAAATGACTAGAGGATGTATGGTTTTACAAACATTCCTTTATACATTTCAATTACAAAAGGAGCCTATTTAAATAACAAGGAGCATGACTCTTAAATCTATCATAGCACAAAAAGCACAGTTAAAGCTGAAAGGTTTGCTCTTATGTTCTATTTTAAAGACACTTGAAACAAGTATCTGCCTTCTTTCTCTTGTGCAATAAACAAAGGCTTACTCAAAAGAGAGAGATCAAATACTTGCCATTACTTAAGCATAGAAAGACTTATTTCTAAAAAGAGCATTTTAGCAGACATCGGAAGGTGGTAGAGGATGAAAATGTTATAAGATTAATAAAAAACTATTGTTATTTCCGTCTCTACCTTGTGGAAATAATGCGTAAGCCAAATGACTGCAAAGACTAAACACCAGTGGAAGTATGGAGGTAGGGTTCCCCCCCCCCCCCCGAAAGGAATTGCTTATTGATAGTAACACAGCTACTCCCAGGGAAATCAGACCCCAAGATAACACATCTAGAAAACTTCAAGTGCTACCACACAGTGAAATTTTCAAATTCTCCTGTATTTTTGAAATCCTACATAACATGACCTGGGACACAGAAATAGAAGAGTGTCCCAAATACTCTCCGTTTCCTCCTCTCTGGAAAGGCTAGAAGCAAAGCTGGTAGGATACTGTGGAGGAAGAATGCTCTGCTGTTTGTCTTGGCCTTTAGCAAAGTAGCTCTGGGTCTTTCTGTCTGGTACTGTTTACAGAGACAAGACCCCAAAGGCCCCTTCTGTCTAAGATTACTGGCATGTGTGGTGGTTTGGAGGATCAGTTAAAGTACATCTTTCAGCAGCTGTATAAAGCTACTGTATCAGTGGGCGCCTCAGCACTGTGAGGAATCCAGACTTCTCTGCTGAGCTTCTGTACCTTCAGCTTTCCAAAATGGGACAAAAGAGGCTAGTTAAACCTGGGATGTCCCCATTGGGCTGGGCACATCATAGGAAAATAGGTTGATTACATCCTGAATGAAAAGAGTTTGGTGCAATTTGTTTGTTGGGTTGGAGACAGGACACAGGGAGCAAAGAGAGCAGCTGTTAACATTGAGTCAAAGTATTTATGGTGCACAAGAGACTTGTGAGTGAACACAGACAAAAGGAGCCTGGGGACAAGGATGTAGGCTAACTTTTTGTGGGAGACATCATTTTAACTGAAGAGAAAAGATATTGAGTGCACCATAGAGAGACACACTGCATAGTATGGAGGAGGAAGAATTGGTGAGAGGTGGGATCCTGGACTCTGAAGAGACCACTGGTCTAAGTCCCAGAAATGCTTCCGAGAAACGACAGAACAGAGCTAGGAAAATGTTTGCAAGTGTTTTACAGTTTATTTAACTCACTGCTTTTATTGTGCAAGAGAAAGTAAAGAGTGGTAGGTTTCGAACCTTTGCGCCAGTGTTTGCCAAGGGTCTAAAACTGCTCCCTGCCAACAAAAGAGCAACCCTAGGACTTGCTGTGCTGAGGCAGATATATTTGCAACTTTGAAGTTGCAAATTTGCTGTGAAAGGGAGAGACATTAATCCTTATGTCAGTGTTACACTCCCTACGTTCCTCTTAGTATGTATTACTGTATATTCAGTAACTATTTGGCAGCCTAGTTAATATTACACAATGTAATGCACAAAGGCATGTGAAAATGAATGAAATGAGGATCATAATTTCTTCAGCTGGCATGAGTATTTTGGTGTTCAGCCTTACAAGAAACCTCCAGTGGCTTCTAATCAAACCATATATATAAAAAGAACTAATTAGTATTGTTGAAATATTAATGCTTCAGTGGCTGTCAATGTATCCAAGACTTATTTCCATGAAACCTGTCATTATCCTGCCATTTCACACTCTCACTTGGGGTGAATCTGCATCACAAATAACTGTGCATATGTAAATGAAACATTAAAATTGCACAATTAAAATTAATCAGTCTAAAAATGCAAATTATGGGATCCCCAATCTCTGAAGCAGTACCCCAGTGGGGGAAGGTGACTGCCTGGATCACTACCCTGACTAGAGTTTCTCTGAAGATGCTCTGGACCAATTTATCCAGCATAACAAGGGTGAGCCTCAGACCAGCCTGTAACTAGTCTGTGGGGTCCTAGAAAGAGTGGCGGTGTACTGGCCAGCAACAACAGGCATTAATTCAGTTTTCAGCCTCATTTGCATGGAGAAGAAGATATTTCCTCTGGCTGATGGTGTTAACAGTTATCCAGTCCTCCCTTAAGTTCTGTATCTCCTGAACCCTGTAAGGAGAGGAGGTGAGGATAACAGGATAAGAGCAGATAAGAGACTGCTTGGCTCTCAGGGCTCAACACAGTAGCAAACTGGGCCAGGAATCACTTGGGTTTGGGGGGTTTTTTGGATGAAATTGTGAATTTGCAGTGTGATACAGCAGAAACTGTCGCCAGCCCTATTAATAGCAGAAGCTGTATTTTGCCACCAAACCTGCTTTTTATGCTCACGACTTTTTATGCATCCTGATAAGCATGATGGGAACCTGGAGGACTATGTTTCATGTCATTCAAGGAGCTGTTTAAATTTTTTATAAAATGTGTCAGCTTTTTGATGTGTGCTGGTTGGGGGTTCTGGTGTCTATCTGTATGGATAGGAAAGATGTGATTTCAGGGAACAGTACCTGGACTTCCCTAGACTTCCTTAAGAAACTATATTATATTAAGTAAAAATAGGGCCTTATCTATACCTGGGTCCTTTAGCTGAGAATCACAATTGCATGCTCTTCAGGGTGGGAGCTTTGCATATACAAACAATTTCTGACACAGCATGGCTATTGCTATGTGATAGCAGTGATCTCATAAAAATAGTGATTATCTGCTATAAAAAAATATATTCTGGTAGTGAATATTTGGTGCCTGCATGTGTAGCACTGCCAGTTCCCTCAGGAACACCTTCTGCGAAAATACGAATATTCTACCCCAGCATTTCTGTCATCTCAGGATCTCCTAAGCTTTCTCAAAAGACTTCCAGAACTGGTACTTCTCCCAGCTTCAGGCCTGCTCTGTCAAATGGAGATGTCAGGTGCGAACCCCAGATATGAATTCTCAGTGAGAGCAGTTTGTGTCCTTTCAGCTACCCCATTCACCTCAACCACATGTTGTTTCTCAACCCAAAGGATATCCCCAGAGATCAATATCTATGTTATGGCTAGTATAAAAGATAGTTTTATTGGTGCTCTGGTCGGATTTGGGATACAGTAGTCCACTATGTCAAGTGGCTGAAACTGAGTTTTCAATAAATCTAGTGCTTAGTATTCTTTTTCAATAATTTTTTCCAAGTTTGGTCAATATACACAGGCTATATTGATAGAGCAGTTTTTAGAATTAATCCTTTCCCAGTTATATGTGCAGGGGCAGAAAACTAGCAGTCATATTTATAAAATTAAAAAAATAAAAAGTATTTTTCTGTCTCCCAAATCCAAATGCCTGAAGTGTATTCAAAGTTCACCATTTAGCTGATAAAAGGCACAGAAGATTTTAGCTAGAAAGCAGGGCATTCCATAAATGTAGGAACAGATGAAAACAGGAATCATAACAGAAACTGAATGGCAACCTCAGTTATAGCATTCCTTTACAACTGGATGCATGTAAGTATCTAATAATACACACTATTCTCTTGGTACTTCTAGGACAATTCCTATTTAAGACAGTGAACAGATATGTATAGCCAACAATAAATATTATAACTACTGACCTTGGACGTAACAATCAATCAGCAATCTTAGTTAATATACTTCTAGAAAGGAGTCAGGGGAATAGCAACAACAAAATGACTGCCGCCAGTATATAGATTTTATTAGGTTTGCCTTCTTGTGATTATGAGTATTTCTCTGTACATAGCAAGGCTCAGATCTGTGGGTCATCTAGTGAACTAAATAAAAGCCGTATCCCTTTAGGGATGCAGAAAGTTTAGTACAACCATTAATGCAGACAATGAAAGTTAGTATTACCTTTATTATGTACACAGAGAAATCCATGATAGATGTCATGCATGAAGGACCTASGTTATTGTGGCTACACACACATGCACACAGAGGGAAGCATGAAAGGAAGGAATTCAGAGCTATTTATTGGGAATTATGTTCTAATTTAATCTCTCCACACAAAAATAAGAACTATGGTGCTGATGGCTCCCATCTTTTCCTGTACACAATCTCTCCCTCATGTCTGCTTGCAAACAGGAAAAGCTACCTTTGTTTCATGTGCGTCTGCTCTTGCTACCGTGCAAAATTCATCCTTTGTTGAGCAGGAAGTGTGCATGGAGGTGTAAGAAATCTAAGACCCGAGCTTCTACTTTTTATGACCTCCCCAGTGGATTACTTACACAGTACAATACTGTCATTAAAATTAGTTACAAGTGAAATGACCCAGTGCCTCATCAGCTCGCTGATGTGTCACTTACGGACAGACACGCAGCAATTATTGCTTCGATAAGAAATTCATCTTTTTGTCCTCTTCACAACCCTCGCTGTGTGCTCAGGAGAAAGGGGGACCAGCAGTTGCTCTCCTTGCATCCTTATCCAGCAAACAACAGGGGCATTAAACATCCCTCTCCATCTCTCTGTCTGCACCCTTTGTTTAAAGCAATACCTTCAAAGACATATTCCATGGGTCCTGGGGAGGGAGAGGGGGAAAAAAAGGGATATTTACTTACAGAGCAGTAGCGGGCAGTTAATGTCACCTTCTGGACCAGGGACAGGGAGTCACATCCATTAACAAATGTGTAAAGAGCTCAGTGGCCTGCTTGCAGAGGAGAGCTGTACAGCTAGCCAGGGCTTTCTAGTGCCTGCGAAGAGCAGCTCTCCTGATTTCAGCTCTGCAGTCAGTGTTGTGTGGAAACAGGCTGCTGCCTTCCCCAGCCTAGTGAAACCCCTCTGTATCATTTTACCATATAAGGAGACAAAAGCATCCAAGACACTCATTCTTTTAGGCTCTCTGCAGCTGGCACTCGACACTTTCTCTATTCCAAGGGTGTAGATACTTCCCCCTCCTAAACATGCTGTCTTTGATGGACCCCTTCCTAAAATAAGACTCCCCCTTCCTGAAGCCTTTGTTTTCCTAAACCCCTGATGCTTATTAATAACGTAGCTTTGCTAAATCTGAGGACTGTCAGTTTAGAGAAGGAAAGGTTTTACAGCAGCTCAAGCACAAATGTTTCTAAGTCTCTTCACCTGGCTGAGAGAATAAAGTTCCCAGTTGCAGTTGGTACGAGGCTTTATTTGCCTTGGTTATTTAGCCTGCTGTGACTTAGCCCCTTGCCCAGAGAAGAGTGAAACAAAGCTGTCTCTCCTCTTCTTCATGGAGAGGTGCGTGTTTTTATGAGGAGCAAGTGTACAGGCTTTTCTTTATGAGTGTTCAGAGCCCATTCTTGCATCTCTCCACCCTTCTCTTTTTCCAAGTCCCCCATAGTGAGGAGGAAAAAGAAGAAAAGCAGGGGAAATTAATGAAACCTCAAAAAGCCTTGTGTAAAAGGAAGCCAGAGGAACAGATTGTCTCAGCACATGCTCAGGACCCAGCAGAGAGCCCTGCCAGTGGGCACATGTTAAAAAGAGGGGGGAAGCATTAATCCTCCTATAACCAGGAACTAATTTTACTGCTATGAAATCCAATTTTATATATCAACCATTCTAGCAGAAACACATTCTGTTAATCAAAACAGTGAGGGTCCTGGAAAACCTCCCAGAGGGAAGGATCTGGATCTGAAGCACATGGGAGAGTTTGCTCTCTGCCTTTTGAGGGGTAGAGTGGGGAGGCAATTCAATTTAATACTTCAGTAATGGTTGGTGCCTGCCAAAAGGAGGTACTTTAGATTGAATGCTTTCAACCTTAAGAAAAACTGGTAGGATAAAAATGTAAAGCCCATTAGCCAGAGATATTGCTGCTGTTATTTTGTATCCAGATAGAGCAAAATTATCCAGTGTCCTTTTGTGTTGGACAATGGGTCCTGGTACGTGCCTGGGCAGTGGTGCAGGTATGTGTAGGGGTTTGATAAGGGTTTCTCCAGGAAAAAGCTTTATCCCAGAACCCTACCCTCTAGTCACTGTCCCCTGGCGCACCCAAATGTTTTTAGATTTGGAACAGGGATGAAACGTGTTAGTCAATCTCAGCTCTACTTAAAATCAACCAAAAGCCTGTCCTGGTACAGACACAGTAAAATGATAGGTAAGGGCCATTCCTAGTTCTTCTGCCAGGAGTAAAGCTTCAGCCCTTAGCATTGCATTTAAAAAACACAGGCATTGTGCCCAGGAGRACAGACCGTGGATGTGTGAGACTGCAGAGTTTGATTCCTGGGCAGTTAAAGCTCATTTAAATCAAAGACGCTGCAGTCCGCAGTCATGCATCCCTGGCTCCTCCCTTGCATTGACGCTGGCACTGGAAGATGAGTTCAATCAGCAACAAAATGAGTGGTTTTGGGGGAGCCCTTGAGCTCCCCTGGAGCTGCACCTGTGTCCTGGGAGAGCTGCTGGTTTTGTTCCAAGCTCCATTGCGGGCTTGCTGGATGCCCTTGGACAAGACAGTGCATCTTTCTGTTCTTTGTTTTCACCACCTATCAATACAGAGCTCAGGACAGCTGAAATCCTGTGTGAGGTGTTATGAAGTTTGTATATGCAGAGGACTACTTAATGCAGAATAATAGTAATAATGCTTCTTTCTTGTTATGTTGAACTATCACACAGTGACAACAATAACCATTACTTTCCATCTTAGTTAGAGTTCTTACCTCAGCTCTGATTTAAAAATGCCTATAAAGAAGAAAGATGGGCCCCAAGGGTGATTAGATTTAGGCTATTTAAGTCGGTTTACTTCCAGGCCCTTCTAAAACWGATTAAATACTCCTAACATAATACTGGATTTTTTCTATTTCCATGATGTTTTCATTTCCCWATCCCTATGTGGCAGCCACCACAGCACCTCTGCCAGAGATCTTCTGATCAGACCTGCTGGAATACAGTACAGCGTTGTCCACAATTCTGAGTTAAAATATATACCGACTCTAGCTGAAGTCATTTTACTTAACTCTGTAGGGTCATGGGTTGCCCTTAGGATGATAAGATCATTTTTGTCATTTTTGATTTAATGTAAGGTCTGTGAGTCCTTGAAGGCAGAAGAGCRTCTGCCAATTCATAAGCTGATGATTTGTGGCATTGTGGACTCACTAGTGGACCCAATACTCAGCAGCCACACCACAACAGGATGTAGCTCTGAAACTGATAAGTGCGAGTTACCAAGCAGTTCCTTCCCTCATCCCATGATGTGGAGTATGTACTATATCAAACACCTTTAAGGATCGCAGGGGAAGCCCCTGACCTCTTATTGCYCTTTGGTTGGTCCAACCCTGCTAACAACACCTTTCTTCTGACAGGCAAATATTTTTCAGTGACTGGCAAAACCCGCACACCCACTTTTCCACCAGCATCAAATCAACAGGGCAATAAGATACCAAACTTCCTGAATTCTTCTGCTTATGCTTAAATTAGGAAAAATGCTATTTTTTCCCATAAAAGGATGTTGTGAGAAGAAATACAACAAAGAATGTGAAGCAACTCGGTGGTATAAAGGGACTGTATGAGTACCTAACATAGAGTGTGTTTTATGTATACTTATTCGAATTCCTGACCTGGAGCTTAGACCTAGAAGTCAAAAACTACTACAGAGTTTATTCTTAGGGTTAGAAGATAGCTTGCTCTCTTCTATTGTTCTATACCATGAGTGCCATGCTACACAATGTTAGTCTGTCTKTCTTGTGCTATAAGCAATGTCCTAACTCCTGGAGTATCACGCTGCCTTCTGCCCCCACCTCTCCAAATGCACCCAACACCAGTGGCTGTAGAGAGTGTTGCACTGAGACAGTCAATGTACTTTGTGAACAGGGAATTGAGATACTCATTATTTGACAAATGGGATAAATGAGTGAATAATGGGTTACTGTGTTGGGGTGTCTGTGGATAGTAGGCATTCCTGTTTTCATATGATAATCTGTAGGCATATAAGGGCTTTTCTTCCTTAGTTGCAGACTATCAATAAGCAGCTACTAGTCAATGTTACCTATTTCCCTATAACAGAAAGTGTGCAAACCTCCAGTAAGACTTTGGTGAATATCTGGTAAGCTTCACAGGGAAAATGCTGGCTTGAAAGCCCACTGGCTTTGTTTATTAAGTGTTTGAAACAGTTTCTGTTCCCACATCTGTGCCCATTTTGTTCCCATGACAATGTGATTTGAAAATTTACTTATTTTCCTGTTTTTAAGGAGTGTTTTCCTATCACTTGTTGCTATATGAAAGTTTCACAGAGACAGCAGAAAAAGCCAACTATAAACAAGAAGCAGTACAACTGGCTGCACACAAAGTGTTATTGAAAATATAAAGTAAATTTGCGGGAAAATACTTTTTCTTTTAGCTTTTTCAGTTTCACTCCGTCTTGGTGGAATTTGTAACAGCAGCCAGTAAATCAACCTTCAGCAGAAATGTTTCAAATTTTATAAAGTTGATGGATCCCTTTAAAAATGTGCATTTCTAGTCCATGTTTGTGTCAGAATAAGCTGAGAGAAAACAGGCGGAGCTGCTCAAACTGCTTTTAGAAAAACTAGGACTCTCTGTAATATGACCTATACTCCTCTGAGCTAATCAGCATTAGATGATGAACATTGTTGAAACTGCCTGAGATTTATCAGCATGAAACTGTACTCACTGTGATATAAAGCCAGAGATAAAATATTACAGCCAGTAATAATTCATCCAACAGAAAAACAACTGTGTCTGAAGCATTCAGATTGCCTATGTTCTGATTAGACAACGCACAGCCACAAAAAAGGAAAACTGGTAAGGAAAATGTGAAAACTCTTTGCTGATACAAACCAACACAAGTTTGGCAATACTAAAATTAGAAAGAAAAAGAGGAAATCCGGGCTTCATTAAAATCAGTGGATGTTTCTGAGCAAAATTCCCATTAATTTCAGTGGGGCCAGGATTTCACCCCAAAGTATTCACATTCCCTTCCTTCTCTGATTTTCTTCCTTATAAAATGGCCTTTTAGAATTTCTATATTAAAGAAGTGTTTGAACGAATCTGCCCCCTCCCAGCCTCTTGCCAGCTGCTATCAAAAGTCTGCCTTGTTCTGATGACTTACTGTTTGGAAGGGAAAAAGTAAAGTTATTCATCCATTAATCTTTTTTTCAAACACTAGGTAAGAACAGAGTATTATTGTTGGAAAGACTGCCTTTAGAATAGGTTCACTTTGGGAACAGGCTTTTGGACTTTTTGTCTTATTTCACTTTTAAATTCAAATCCAGTGAAAAATCACTACATTAGCATGCATCTTCCTGAATTTTTTCAAGCTAAAGATCTTTGGCTAGCTTTTTTAAAAAAGCCTAATGTTTTGCTGCACGTGACTGGAATGCTACTTTTGCTTCTTGTTTTTCAGAGGGAATACTGTCACTACACCAGTGATGATACTTTAACACTAAGTACCTAACCAGAAAGATTTTGTGGTATCTATTGTTTTTGCCTGAGGCTTGGACGATAGACAAAGAATTTGAGGACATGAGTAAATTTCTGGCACTACAGAAGTGAGGTATGCTATTAAAAATGTTAGTTTTGTATATGACCTTTATTGTGCAATTTACTGCGGAGGCACGTCAGTTTAGCTTAATGGCAGGGTCTTGGATAAACAAGACAATGTGAGACAATGGACAAGGCAGCTCCCAGTCCACACTGGAGGACTGCTAAGAGACAACACTGCACTCTTTAGGGGGAAGCACCTACCTTTGGGCTCCAGGCAACTTACAAAACTCATTTCACCAGTGCTGGAGACAGAAGATCAGAGCTCTGTAAGGATCTGAAAAGTAACTGCTGGGGAACAGGAGGATGTGTGGAGACTCCGGCTGCAATGTCTGAAGAAGATAAGCCTCCCCAAGCATCAGTGAGGGGACAGTAAGCCTCTAGATAAGATAGACGCGTGCAGCCAATTCGGTGCTCTACATTCGTTCTTTCTTCTGCTTAAGTTATGTGCTGTTCTTCACATAAAAAATGGAACAAACTAGTTTCTAGCCTTGCTCTTTTGATACTCTCTACACTGACAGTCATGGGCCCCCACCAGAGTAAGTTAGATAGCTCAGCCAGATGAGACACGTTAACAGAAGCTGTCCACCCTGGGAGTGGTAAAGGAATGAGGCCAGATGCATGTGGGGTTGCTCTTGGGGCTGTGTCAATACTCATAAATCAAACAGGACCACAGGGTGCTCCAGGCACTGTGACTCAATTGGCCACACTGGTCAGCTGTCCAAATGGTCCCCGGCACAGTTTTGCCTGTGCCAGCTAGCACTCTCCCAGCCAGATCCTGGGCGTGGTTTGGGACGTAGGTATCCCATTCCCAGGATATCTTTGGGATGTGGCCACTCTGTTCAGACACCAGGAGTGCGTAATGGCAAGGACACGGACTGCTTCAAGCCAGTCGGCCCCAGGACCGCTTTTCCCAGCAGGAGCATTTCCAGGCATATTTCATTCACTGTTACAACAACCCTCAGGTTGGACCCAACATTTCCACACTTACGGGCCAAATCAACAGTTGATGGAAACACCCATATTTCAGCTAATGTCAATAGATCTTTGATAGTTTGTTCCCTTTTGCATCTGAAATCCCCACTTAGGCACTGGACCCAATCCCAAATGCTCTGAAGTGAGATAAGCCGTTTGTACAGGCCTTGGATGTGGATCAGGTCTAAGGAGTCCTGCTCTCCAGAGGTCCAACATCCCTATCAGAGTCCATGGAGCATTGATTGCTCAGCAATTTGAAAATAAGCCTTCTTTTATTTCTTTTCCTAAATAATGGCACAGTAAATAAACTTTTGTGCAAAGCATGATAGCTTTAGATCTCTGGCTAAAAATAAATTAATATTTCTTAACTTTGTATCATACTTTGTGATCCTTGCTTGGAAAAGTCTCTTGTTATAAGAATGTTTATAATAAAAATGCATGTGTAATTGCATCCAAACACACATAAACACATGCACAAACAATCTTATTTTTCCAAAGAGGTCTTCTTTTATTGGCTTCATTTGAAAATTAATGCTCTCATGAGATGAGGTTAAAAGTAATTTAATGTAACAATAGCCTGATAATTGGCATTTGGCAGTTATTGCTAATGCTGTTTTACAGACAAGTTCTGAAGAATTCCTGCTTTGACACCCAGTTATGTTGCAATGCTTTTCTTTCTTTTTCCCTTTCACACAGCTGCTGTAATCCATAACAAATAATTGTATAAACATGAAATCAGCAAGCATCATGTGTAATTTGCCTTTCTCTCTTTCAAGGCCATTAGGAAATGGTGTCAAAGAGAAAAAAGGAAAGTCAAATGTTCTTTCAGTCCCCTTTTTTTCACTGTCTATTCRGTTTCCAAATAGTCATCACAAAGAAGAAAATGCTGATAGAGAAAAAAAATAAAATAATCAAAAGCTTTCTGCCTGAAGTCATTCAGTTTCCTGTTCAAACCAGGAAAGTGTCTATAGTTAGACATGGTTGTATTCCTTGAGAACATGAAAACATGACAGTGTATTATTAGTGCAGAAACTAAAGAGCAGCTGTTATTTAGCACCTGGTTCCCAAGAGCAGACTGGAGATGCAAAGTGAGACACTATGTATGTGCCCTGACAGACAGCAAGAAATGAACAACGGAAAATGCACTCTTCCTGTAAGAAAGAAGCACCGCACTCATGATCTCTATATACAAAGTGTTGACAAATTTCCAGCCCTCCTCCTGAAAAGGAAGATGAAAGGACTAAAGGGGCCAAAGGACAGCAAAAATCAAAAGAAGTTACTTTCTTACCTTGCTGCAACTCGATGGTGCCTCTGCTTGCTAGTGTGAGAATGAGAGAAGACAGGGACAAATGCAGAGACTTACTGCTTTATTGGATTGCCCAAACTATGCATTCAGTAATTAGACAGTCATGCATTTGTTCTTCAGACAAGCTATAAATATAATATCTCCAAAGCAGCAGCCATCCACAGGAGATAAGAACGGCAGCACCTCTGTGCTGCTGGCCTTTTAAGGTATCATAGTTATGGTAGCACAAGACCTGTAACGGAAAGGGCTGCTACTCTCCTGAGCAACGCTGGCCCTTTGCTCTGCTTGATTTGGGAATGTCTGATCTTAAAATACACTCACCTACTGTAGTGAGGTTCTGGGAGGGACCCTCAAAGAACAGGAGTAATTTAATGACCTGATATTTCATCTGAGCTGTAAGAGTCTAGCTTCTAAATCAGATTATTTGTCAAAGCCTTGGGATTAACAAAAACACTCTAGGAAATGCCAACTGATCTGAGGATGTAATAAACTCTAACTTCCCTTCATTCTTCAATCTCAGACATGCAGCCTTGTTGCAAGGGAGTCTGAGCGCCTCATATTCTGCCACATTTTACCCTTGCAACACCTTGTGTGGGGGAAGGCATTGCTAGTTCTACCATTTTTACAGCAAAAAGAAGCTCCAGTGACTAGCCTGAGGTCATGAAATAAATCCGTGCCAGGCTGGCAGTGGACAGCCATGACTCAGGAGACCACTTTCCTCTCTGGGCTTCCTTCCTGCTGTAATGAAGTTGTTACATTAAGTTAAGGGGACATTCACACATTTAAGGAATGAAAGATTAGAGGTGAAAAATGTTCAGCAGCTCACATCATTGGCAAAGCCTCTCTGGCTTCAGAAGAAAACCTGCYCAAGCAAGGCTCCGTGCAGAATTAGGGTTACAACCTATCTCTTTGCTAGTACAAGGTCCATCTCTCTTTGATGCACTACTCTAGAGTATGTTGCAGCAGAGACATGGTCCTTGACCCAAAGTTGAACTATTTTAACCTTTCTTTTTTCACGCAGAAGTTTCACCTAGAATGAAACCCAATTGCCTCAGTGCATGCCAATTCTCCTGGCAGGACAACCTCGTGGGTCCTTTTGGTTCCTGGCAGCAATTTAGCTTGTGATCTCTATGCTTTTGTTCTGGCCACCTGACTGAGAAGTGCCCTTTAGGGGTCTTGCTCTGTCTGGGGAGCAGGGAGGGCAAGATGTGAGATAAAGAGTTTGAATGGATAAGCAGAAAGTCCACACTTGAGAAGGCGGGCAGTGAGATGTCAAGAGGAGGAAAAGGAAATCCTCTCATTTATATAGGCAGGTGAAGAAACATCAGGCAGCCTCCACAAACAGGCAAATGACCCTCTCCTTTACACAGCAACATATTCGTCAGACTAAGCACTGTTCTGTTAAGCTGAGATTGTCTGTCCTTCCTCTTGGTTGAAGCAGCTGTCCTGTATTTGCTGAGGGCTTTGATACCACTGCTGGATTTATTTATTATTTCCACATCCCTGGAGAACTCCCCCAACATTCTCTTCATCCTAAGCACTGAGACAGGTTGGGAAAAAACTGTGGCCTGGAAGTGTCACTCTATTGGCTGTCAGGATGGTGACCCCAAGCTGGGGTCTTTCTCTTGGTGCCCAGAAATGAGGTGGCTGCAGCTGGACAGGCAGGAGTTGCAGCTGGGCACCTCCAAGCCACTTTAGGCTGTGAGCATGAGACTGATCCCAGCGGCTCGGCGTGGCATTTGGCTGCAACAGCCCCACGTGTGATACCAGCGGCTGCTCCCCACTGGAGACTGGCAGAAGCATCCCACGAGACACTTAGGCTTTCTGGGAAAGTGTGAGGAGGCAGCACTCATGTCTGCATCTGTTTCTCCCCTTTCTTGTTACCTGCAGCTACTCCTCATACTAGAGATGGGCCAAACAGAGTGAAATGCTGTGGGGACAATCCAGTTTAATGGTCATTTTGAGAAAGATACACATTTTCAGAGCCATTTTCTCCCTTTCCTTATCCCAGCTTCCAGAAGAGCTCTTTCTGACAGGGACAGCCTCTATTTTTTTGCATGAATACTCCTACACAAACACAAGCTCTCTGTACAAGCGCTGTTTTTCTTTCCCTGAACAACCTTCATTCTGGAGAGAATTTAGCTTCTGAGAAAAAGCCACCTTTTCCATAATGGAATTCCCTATCTTTCACTCTCTCAGCAAGTTTTCCTGAGGTAAATTAAAGTAAACCTCTGAAGAACAACTGCTTTGCTAAATCACAACACTTAAAGAGGTGCAGAAAAAACTATAGCCAGAAATGGAGGGTAATTTCAAGTTTCATATAGCAACTCATAATATTTTACAAAGAATAACAGAACCTGTATCCTGCTATTGTAAGAACACGGGACTATTCACTTCAACTACTACTACAGTACACAGCTGAGAGCTCTCCCACCACTTATAAATGGCAGTATGTATACACAAGTTTCCTTATCCACATGCAGCAGAATCTGCAAAGCTGAAAAAAAAGTATTGGCATATTAATATCCATTAGAAGATATTCTCACCTCCTGGCTTTTCTCTGAATAATTAATCTGGATAGCAAACATGGGTCAAGCTGTGGAGATTTGATATTAACACAAAAAGCATGCCAGGTTTTCTGACATGACAAATTGATTTATGGTTTGATACGGAACCCAGTTATGTTTTATGTTTTTGACCCCAAACCAATCAGAGGTTGGCATTTGGAGGGTTCATCTTAACATAAAAGCTTATAACAACATGTCCTCAGTCCCTGCCAAGCAACACAATCTGACAGCCTGAGTCAAGTCTCCTGAAACAAATGACTTTCACATGTCTCCTTTTGTTCATACAAAAATTCCCTGCTTCCAGACACCATGGACTAGGAGCATGGCCTAAAGACTCAGATTAAGGAGATAAGAGAAATATCCTACAGTTGCTTCTTGATGAAAATATTCTTCATCCTAGAATTAGCGGCCTTTTGCCACATGTTCCTTTAGCTACTGTGTAAACAGCCCTTTCTCGTTTCCCAGAATGATAAACAGTTATGAAAAGCTGTATAAGCAGCAAAAATGTGATAGTTAGCACATATGTTTGGACAGCTCTGGAAAGCCTCAACCTTTTCATGTTAGCCAATTTTTTGTTTGTATGATTCAAAGATCCCAGCTACATTGTAAAAACAACCTGGATAAAAGACTGTTGTCCCTAACCCCAGTCCACTCTATACTAGACACTGATGACGTGTTTATTCCCCAGGTGTCAGTCTGATTACAGAGCATATTTGGATCTGGTGTAAACATCAAGCACCGGGGGACCAGCTTTGGGTAATTGTGGCCTCCTAACACACCTCTTCTAGCTATTTCAGAAAGGTGGATTACAGATCCATTAACTCAAATGTTACTGTTTTTCTCTCTGAAAAACTGTCCTGTAAAGCTGGTTGCCATCGACTGCCCTTCTCATTTAAAATGGTCCAGCTTCATTTTGAGTATTGCTTTATTCTCTAATGAGACTCACTGAGGAAAGGAGAGCTCCCAGCTTTCCAGAGCTCTGACATGGAGAACGAAGCAACATCTCCATGGCCCCTTTGCCAGCTACGTGTCTACCACACTGGGCCTGTCTGCCTCACAGCCAGCCTCGCTGCTCCGAGGACTATGGTCCTAGGAGGAAACAAAGCAAGAAWTTGAGTCAACCATCTGCGCTAAGGCAATAGCAGGTAACTGTGCTAGAGTAACTATTTCCCATGCTGTTTCAATGAAAAGGAAATGCTCCATGCTTTAAAGAGCAGACTTCTGTGGAAACCRTAATGAGGTCATGTAATCCATTCATTGAGCTGAAGTTAGAAATTTTAGCACTGATCTGTCACAATCAGATTTTGGGTCTGCCATCCTTTGCAAGAAGATAATGGAGCCTGGACATCCAAGAAGGATGTAAGTTTTCAGTAAGAGTTTTAACAAAGCAAATCTCACCAGCTTGCACTGGTACTGTCTTTTCCAAAGAGCTCTACTGCCAGATATTCATGAGAATCTGGCCTTGCTGTCCTGACATTTGTGTTGATAGTAGCACAGGGGATTAAAACCACATTATGATGCTGTTGAGCCTTTAATCTAATCTGGTGAGTTTAGAGATAGGTTCTATACATGTAATATTGACTGCCAGACACGCAACAGCAGAGTCAGAGGGGAAGAAGGAGCCTGTGGAGATTTTGCCAGTAGTCAATATTCTGCAAACACTCTACATTCAGGCCCTTGTGGTGAGGAAGATGGGATTAGCATTTGCTGTTATGACCTGGGGATTCAGCTCTGCTAGACAGCCATCCGCTCATCTGCTCTTACCCTTTGCAATCACAGTTTATCACTCTTCCAATCCCGAATTAGACATGTGGACACAAAGCATCAAACCCAGCCTCTCTGCAGCTGGAAGAAGAGCATTCACAAATGTGAACCCACTGGCACGCAGCCTTTCTTCCCTTCCCAGGAACCTGGCGACCTCCGGGGCCACGGGTACTGAGATGGCCCTGAAGGACTCCAGCCCCAGCTCCCTCCCTGCGGGGCTGCTGTCCTCACCACCATCACCTCATCTGGGCTCCAGAGAACGGAGGAGGTTAAGGCACTCTCATACAAAACAATAAAGCTGTTGTGATATCCAAGGATTTCTGTCTGGCTTCCCCTCCTGCCCCACATTTTGAGCGAAGACTCCAAGAGTGTGTCGGCACAGCAGAGTTAAGCGCAGGCTTGAGAGCAGGCTGAAACACTTGGAGCTCTGTGACCTTTTTGTTTGCCATGAGCATTGTCATCAGCAGTTCACCTCACCTACTTTTTGCCATCAAAAGCTGGCACTAGTCTAAGCCAGTTATCTATATGTTTTCTTTGGTCTGTGGAGGTGTCTATCTCTTGCTGATGACTACAGAGTGAGAGTAGATGACTCACACCAGCTAACTTTTGATGACTAAAGCTATGTGAAATGCATCTAACTCAGAATGGGATGCCCTTGCTCTGTCTAGTATGCCACAAAAATGCCTGTGTTGGGCCAGATGTATGTTAGTCTAGCCCATTTCCTTGACTGCAGCAATGGCCTGAGAGTTTATATTCCCCACAGCATTCTCCTGAATTGCTATGGGTTTTTGGTTTGGGGACTCCCTGAGACAGAAGCAGGGGCTATATTTAATGACCTTGATGGATTTTTTTCTTTCCATGAATTTCTCCAGCTGCTTTTGAAAACAAATGTTCAGAGTGCTTGGTCCTTCTCACGCCCAGTCAGGGCAGGCTGCAGTCCTCTGGGCCTGGCGGCTTGCAGAGGCTGAGGGAGCTCTCAGATGTGGGTGCTGTTTGTTTTACTGAGTTCCTCCCTCTAGCACAAACAATGCCCGCACCTGGATATATGCTGGGCCACAAGTGTTGCAGATGAACCTTCATTTGAAGATTCAGATACCTAATGCCCTAACACCTCTTAAAACAAATTTTCCATGGAAAACCTAAGGAACTCCCATCTTTTTGCTCCTCTATAACCCTTTACCCCTTCACACTGAGGGAAAGTAATCCAGTCCCCAGTCTGCACTGCTGCTTTTCAGCCCTTACTTCCATAGCCCTCAATGAGGGCTCATTTTGCAAATCCAGTGACATAGCACTGACAAATACCCTGAGTAAAGACAGGACTGGATGGTACGTCTTTAGACAGCGGGAGCTCTAGATATATTTTCAGAGTGCATCAAGGTTGGAAAAGAACAGATCATTTCTTCGTCACTTCTCCGTTTATCTGCCCAGCAAATGTTACTGCTCACAAAAGGCCACTGCTCTTAGCAGCTGTCTCATGGCCCCACCTCTGCCCTTTACTGTTTTGTCTGAGGTGCTTGTTCATCCTGTCCTGACTGCTGTTTTTGGATCATGATGAGACTTCTTCAGCTCAAATCTAAAACTACAAACTAAATCGAGACAGGTTTCATTTAGCTGGGATGTAACTATCTGTGAGCTGAAGTGACAAAAGGATCCAAGTGACTGCCTGAATTCAAAACAGAAGCGGGAAGAAATCCCAGTAAAACTGAATTTTAGCACCCCGTTCGCACACCACCTGTCTGTTTGTGTTAATGTCTTTACCCCACTTTACCTAGCTCTGTCAGTGAGTATGAGCATACACATACAAGAAAGGGTCAGGACTCCTTTTAGAAGAAAGGCATTTTCTCAAGAGATAACTGTTATCTGAGAAAAGTACAGTATTGTGAACCCAGCAGCAACAGTCAGTAATTGCCACCAGCAAACTCAACCAAGCAAGTGCCCTGTCTGCTTCACCTGCCCACATTACAAGGATGCTTATATAGATAAAGAATTTTAGCCTGAGCAGTTACATTTTGACACGTATAAGAGACTAAAACAAGCTTTTGTACTTGAAGATGTAGAATGTCTTAAGCATAGGTATAATCACCAGCCTGCCTAGAACAAGTAATAATAATCCCAGGTCTGGCATTAATTCACTGGGTGACCTTGGACATGACACTTTCATCCACATTATCAAAACTGGCAAGTGCTTGCAAGTTCCACTGAAGGGCAGGTGCCAAGCACTTACGAAAAATCAAATTAAGCTCCCTGGGGTTCAGCTTTCCCATTTAAAGGGGAAACTATGAGGGATCATTGCTGAGAACAAGATCTTAAACATACACTGAGATCTTAAAAATAAACTTTAGCAGACAAAGAATTTCCCAAACCTCCACAGCTATTAGAGGAATCTTTCTGGCATAARCATATTTCCCAGCAAAAAGCCGCAAGACTGGCTGTGATTGGTAGCCTTTTCTCCACTTCATCTGCCTCAAGGCTTATGTTAGGGGAGGACACGGTCTCAAGCACAAAGTGCTCTGGCAGTGCCTGGATAGCAAGTGATCCTTAGAGAAGCAGATCCAGTTGCCTGTTTTAAAGAGGCCTATAAACTGCTCTGAATTGTACTGTGGGGAGCTTTGCTGAACTGAACTGGCACAGAATATGGTCCTTTCAGCGCATCCCAGTCACAAATTTTCTATCAATCAGTGTGATTTTCTCCAATTGCATTAGAAATTCTGTCTACCTCACACAAAAATCACCTTGTCTGCACACACTATATTGTAATCAATAGGCTATTCTTAGGACGTATTAGGTAGGATTTCAGTCTTCAGTTGTAAAATTAGTATGACCATTGTATTACCCTCCAAGACACTTCCCAAAACAATGCAGAAATAGAAACTGGAAAGAACAGGAAGAATTCTGAATCAGTGTTGGGATAACGCATCTGGCAATAAACCCAAAATCTTCAACAAAATGTTTAAGCCTTGTATCATCTCTGCACACAGTGGAATGGGACAGGAGAATCAAAAGATCAGTGGTCTCCCTTTTTGGCACTGCCTTGATGTAAGCCTGGTGTTGTAAATCTGATGTAAGCCTCAGGTTAGTCTACTGAAAGCCACCGTGTGCCATTTGAAACAAGCATAGAAATATTAAAAAGTTGTGTTTGTAAACAACAGCTGCCAGCATTATGGTATACACGCTTCCCCTGAAGACATAATCAGCTGCATAACTGGTAACTCAGTCTTTGCTAGTGGTTCCTTGAGAGTCTGCTAAAAGTGCAGCCCAGGGGAACCGTGTACCTTTTAGGCCATTTAGCGCAATGTGAAGAATTTCACTAGGGATCCTAGATTAGTCTGGATGCAAATGCCAGAATGAATGTCAAACCTGACACTTATTGCTTTCCCTTCCCCAGATCTTGTGTGTTGCCATGATGAGCCTCAAGAGCTTGTTTTCTCTCTTCGCTGAGAAACCGATTTGCCTCTTTTCTCATCCACAACATTAAAAGTCTTTAACTGATTGTATTGATACTTTAGCTGTTTCAGTGATGTCTTTTATGAGAGTTCACAGTTAATTTGCTGGTGGTTGAAAAAAGCCAGGTGCATTAAAAATGGCACCATCTTTATATGGCCACAGTTGTTTGTAAAGCTTCAGAGGGAATATGACTTTTAAGAGAGTGATGGCCCTTTTTGGTACCTTAGTTAAACAATAGAACTACCTGTATCATAATCAGAGCTGCTCAGATTTTTTTTTTTAATGATGCAAAGATAAATAATCAGTTCCATGACCAAACATCAATTTAAAAGTCTTGACAGACACATTTAGCCATTGATAAGTCTCTGAGCACAGAAACCAAAACCAAAACATGTTGAACAAGGAAGTGACACATCGCTGCTATGTGTCTTGTCAGCTGAAACAAGATAAATTGTTAGCTATACACTGATCAAAATACACAAATAGCTTTCTGATTTTCAGATTGAAGGGAAAAAAATCACAGTGCTTTTTTATACATTTAAAAAATAAACCTACATGTGATATAACTAGAGACTAACTCCTAGAATAAGTTATCCTAGGTATCCTTGGATAACTAAAGACTTAGGAGCCTTTATTGTGCAGAACCTGCATTCTGTTTTTACACATAGCCTGACTAAGACTGTGGTAGAATTTTGTAATTGCCGTCTATATACCTCATAAAACTGTTATTCAACTGAATACTAGGCCACTTTAGCATTATAGTTATTTTCTCTGTTTTTTTCCAAGTTCCATCATCACTGCTTCTCTCAGATTTTACTGTTGGCACTTCACATCTCCTCTTGCTTCCTCTCTGTCGTGGGCACCTGTGGTGTCAAGATGTGATCTGTCAACCTCCCCCCTTGACTCAAGGCATTAAACCCACAAGTTAATCCTCTTAGTCTCAGAGTCCTCAGTATCCATGCCATCACTTCTTTCACCTCAAGGATTAACAGGAATTTCCTCAAAGCACCTGCAGTTTTTCCCCTTCACCTCATTCCCCAAATCTCCCCATTTAACTTTAACTCCCTAAAGCACATTAGTCCTCTTCATTTTCAATTGACAAATGTTCTCACTTTATTCCTCATTCGTCAAACCCCACATACATGTATGTCTGGCACTGTTTTGGCAATGCGCTCCAAACCAAAACGAGAACTGAAGCCATCTGTTGCAGCTGTTGTTTTACAGCTCCTCCGTGATGCTGGAACATGCCTGTGTCTTGCAAACAGAAGTCTTATGGAAAGCCGTTCAAATCGATAAATCACCCAAACAGGCTAGGTATGTCCAGGACCAGTGATAAGGGCAGCTGCTGAGCGTAGCTGAAACACCTCTTGGAAAACACTTCTGTAAACAAATCTGTCATTTAATTTTTGGGCACAAGCATTAAATATTCCAGAGAGCACTCTGCCAAGATGTAGACTAGAGGTTCACACCTCTCTTTGGTCTGTGATTTCACTAAACTTGGCATCGGCTCAGCAGGCTCAGCAGTGCTTCTGTTTATCTTTTAGGAAGAATGTGCTCCTATGCAAGAGTGTATCAAAAAGATATTTTTTTCTGAGTCCATTTGTGAGCCACAGGGATCAACCATTTTTTCCAGTTGAGCACTTCAGCCTCAAGCAGTTTGATAGCTGCCAAACCTAGTGGGGTACAAGAAGAAAGGCCTACTGGCATTGTGGAGTCTAGCACTGAAGGAGCTGAACAAGTTGAAAGAAAGAGAAGTTAGCTCTACCTTGCACATTTCAATGCTTTTAGGCAGAAGGTAAGGTTCAACTCTGTGGATTGCCAAAAAAAAAACCCAAAAACAAAAACAACACCAACTCTCTCTTCTGTGGGATCTCTGGCTCTGATTGTAGTTTGGCCTGATCCATCCTCTTATACAGGAAGAACTCTGGAGATGGCTTTGCCTTTTTGAGATCAAATTTTTAGGAAAAAAAAGAACTTGGGTTTTATAGAAATGCAATAGTTTCATTAACAGAATTTAATAGGATGGGGGGGGGTTATATCTTAAAAAAATAAAAGTCTGGGTTCTACAGAAGTGATAGGAAGCTCCATTTACCCTGCAGCAGGGTACCAAATCAGCACAGAGAACTGCGCCTGCTCCTCCACRGCACTGCCCGCCTTTTCCTGAGCAGCCGTTGCTGAGCCATGTAAGAGCACTGGTAGGAGCTCACCCGGGCACTTATTCAGCTCAGCTGCTCATCATTCCCCCCAGTTTAGAGCACCCAGGCTTGACACAACATAATTACGGACCCAAAGGTAAGCTCTGAGATCAGACCCCCACAAAAGCCATTCCCAGAGGGTGTCCCGCTGCCCCGGCTCCCACGGCAGAAGTGCCTTGTGGCCCAGCATCACCCACAGGGCCGGGTCTCCTTGGGCACTTGTACCCTGTGGGAGCAGCTCTTTGCATTTGCTGCCTGACTGTGTGTTTGCAGCCACCAAAGGGGACATGAGGTCACTTCCCTGTCAATAAAAGATGGTTACTGGGCAAGCCCAGCAATGTGGGGGAGGAGGAGGAAGGTGTTCCAGGTTGGGCCCAGGGCATCCCAGAAGCACAGGTCCGATGATCACCGTCCCAGGACACTTGTTTTAAAGGATTGAACAGAGAAGCTGGGGGATCTTTCCTCTCAAATGTGTAGCCTATTGCTGCCATCAGGGGGAAAGATTTGCATCATCTCTCAAAGTGACTGCAAGTAACGGAGCATTTCTGCTGCTTTCCAAAAATGGTATCATGCTAGCAGCTCAATTGCTCTGCTTTTCCTTGGTAACTCAGGAGACTAGAAGGCCAGAGGAAATAGTGATTATCAAGGCTGATGCTTCTGCATAGCACAGGTCATACAACAGCCAGTAGTTCCTGTGGAAAGCAAAATAACTCGTAGGTCCAAACCATTCCTCACAGGAGTGAGATCAAATTAATACCAGAAAACCCAGGATTGTCCCTATTGATGTTACTGTGACACTGTGCATCTACAGTCTCCCCCAAAATAAGTAAAACCTTTCATATGCTTGCTATCAGTGGTAAATTTTGAAACTCTGCATGTGAGGATTGGTATTAGTGTCATATACAGAATACACGTGATCTAAACACAGGGACTGCTTGACACAAAGTGTTCACTAACATGGATCCTGGATTTGGAAGAACAGATGGAAAATAAGACTGTTAATAGAGTGCAGAATATGATAAATGACTTTTGGCTTTACTGTTTTCCAAAATCTCTTATTTAATATAGCCATACCTTCAAAGGAAGACAAAGCACTCACAGGGTATAGCAAAGGCATTGTTCATGCCAAGTCATTGTCATCCTGAAGTACTTTGGCTACCACCAATTTTTGTCTCAGTGCAGCCAAGATCTAATGAACTACATGCATTAGCACTGTTCATATGATTATATCTACTATGATGGTTAGCTGATGCATAAAAAAGCTGGTGTTTTGAGTGTATAAAGAATTAATGCAAAGAGGCTTGAATCCTGCTCTGTCTTCCAGGGGAAGCTTTCCCTCATGGTCAGCATGCGTTAGGGTAAGCACTAGGGCAGTGATACCTCTTCCTTGTCTGGGCAGGAGGAGATTTCACCTACCTAAGAGCAATTAGCACATCTCAAGTTAAGGGGGGGAGCACAAATGGGAGAAGTGGGAGTGGGAGAAAAGAGATGTACATGGGMAAACATATCCCCAGATCAAGACCCCTTCAATGAAATTCATGCTCTGAACCAGGTCTTGCTTAAGGACCAGTTTCCAGCTGAAAGCTATGTGAGCACCCTGAGAGTTTTTAACTGGTTAAGATGGAGAATAGACAGAGTTAGGATAATCCAGCTGTAGCCATAAGCAAAGTTTTCTTTTATTTCTGTATAGCTGTCTCTAAATAAGGAGATCATACTGCTGATCTTTGGATTCCTGAATAAATTCATTCCTTACATTATCTTCAAGTCTGTCTGGTGGTAGGAGTGATTTAAGGATAACTGACAAACCACAGCCATTCCATTCCCAAAGAGGCGACAAATCATTAAATTGAGTGTCAGACCATTTCTGCAATGCTGCACACTCCTATAAAAGACACTAAACCGGTGGTGGCCAGACGTTTCTCCCCAAGCTGCATGGACCATTTTGAAAATTGATAATAAAGCTTGTCAGCTTGGAAGGCATGTCTTCCAGGAACCAAGTATCTCTGGCAAGCAGCTGGAGAGCTGGGAAAGTGCCTAAACACAGAGTCTTCAGTAAGTTCACAATGTTAGGGGCAGCTGAATCTGGTGGGCTTCAGGACTCAGGTGGATTCCTCCTGTCCCAGCCCGATGGACGCAAGGCTGCTGTGGCTCTGTGTTTCCAGGTCCAGCCTGCAGGGCACACACACATGCACAAACATAATACACACATTGCTGTCACATAGAAGAGAAAGAGAAAACAGTGTCTTTGCTAGCACACACATAAATACACACAGCACTCACATCAACATGAATAGCATGGACAGCCTGATCCCGTTTCTCCTTTCTGGATGATCAAGACTGAAGTCTGTTAGTGGACTATATATGCAATATATGGGTCACTCCAGTAGCAGGTCATAAGCACTCAGTCTATCCTGTAGCTGGCACCTAGGCCCCCAGTCTCCTCCAGCTGCCGGTGCCTGGACCTATGAGTCCCGGAAGTTCATGGTCCTACTGTGATTGCTGGTACTCAGACCTCTTATTCTGCTAGTCTGGTTTGAATCTTGCTAGCATTCGCACAAAACCACTCAGAATAGAGAGTGCACCCACACAGCAGCTGGTTAGAAATAGGATTTAACAAGAATATAGGATAAACTGCAGTGATCAAGCACAGTGCTCAGTCAGGAAAGTGAACTGACCATCAAACAGTTTACACTTGACCAGGCACTTTTATCTCCTTTTCCCCTCTGTTTTCTCATGCATGTTCCTCCCCAGTTCACTCTGATCCCTTCATTTCCCAACTTTTGGTCCCTCCCATTAACATCCCTTAATGAGTCTCACACATTCCTACAGTGTCCTTAAAAAAAAACAAAATAAGTTTTATACAGTCCCAAAATGCCCTTCCCCCTGCATCCCACAATAATCACAGTCCTATGCCCTCCTAGGCAGTGTTTCCCTTTTGTTTTCATTGTTGTCCAGGGAGAAGGTTTCTTTGGCCCACACATCCTGGAGGATTTCAAGCTGGGAACGGTCTAATCCTTCTCCTTTGATGCCCTTAGGGAGCAGCCGTTTCAGCAGGCACCGTTATCAGGTTACTAGGGTTCCTCCACTGGTCACCTGATCCTCACTGGTCTTACTGTTTGCTGCGATTAGCCTTTAATCACATAACCTAACACATAGCAACACTGCTTTTTGGGTGGCTAGTAAAAGCCAAGGCAAGCTAGTGCTTCATGCAGGGAGACGTGCTGTCTCAGTGCACCTGGCAGCAAGGGAGGCTGTCTAAACTGTTTAAACATTCGTCTTTAATCTGGAGGAATAGCTGCATTCCCAGTTCCTGACTGTGTAGGACAAGGTTTCCACAAGTGATTTTTATGGCTCTTATCTTGGAGGGTCAACTCAAAAGGTATGAAAGGAGCACGATTTTTACAGAATTCCAATGTTGATGAAATTCAGTAGCCTGAAAAGTTCATCTTCCCACAGAACAGAGTCTGTCCTCTTCCCTGAAAGCTCAAGTGCCGCATTTATCCTTGTCATCCCCTCCTCATATACTCTGGGAACTGAAATAACCTCAGTTGCCATAATTTAATTAAACTATTGGTTTAAAAAGTCTGAGTGCAGTATTGAAACAGTGTGGAAAATATGAGCACAGCATTAGTTAGTAATAATGAACTAGCTTCTAGTGTAAGACTAGAAAGGCTGATGTTCAGTGTGATCCAAGCTGATAAATACTGGGGGATTATGGCACTAGGCTGATCCTGTCATGGACTTCTGAAGAATTCGGACTGTAAAGGTTAATTTTAAAATGGGCATCCAAGAGCACGCTCCAGATCATTCGCTACTCCCTAGTGTGATTGTGTGTATTCCCCTTTATATCCACTACTGGTATTAGCCAAGCCAGCATTTGATACTGCTTGAGCAAAGTCATATGTAAGTGGGAGAGCACAAGAGCTGGACTTGCTGTTGGCAAAATTGAGATCACGGAGATGCTTAGAGGCTGACCACAGCTAAGGAGGCTTTGGCCATTTTTATATATACTCAGACGACTTCTTTTTTTACTGACATTATGTTTATCGGCACGTCATTCTGACTGAAGAGCCCTCCTGTGAGAAAGCGGAGAGCTGTACAGGAGCTTCATGTCAGATGCAGAATGACCTCTGCCTYTGAAAGAGCTGCAGGGCTTAGCAATGCGTTATATCCTGGGTGAGGGGCTACCCGTTGTTACCTCTGGGTTTTGTACTTTCTTCTAGCAATGAAGAAGTCTGTGACAGGTCTGTAGCAAAAGCTTTCTGCTCCTTCCTCCTGGCCTCTTCAGCAATACTGAGGCGACTCACTGTTTCCACCCACTCCTAGCAACACCTGCCTGGCACAGCTGGGAGTGGGCCATCAGTGGGGAGAAAGTAGCCCCTTTATGCTTGCTTGTCCCTTATTGACAGACTTTGAATAAAAGACTATAATGCTTGGTGCTTTGATTGACAGTGGGAAATAAGAGGCTCTGCCAATAGATTGGAACTTAGTGCAGCCAATTAATAGAAAGGCCATAAAAAGGCATTTTGTCTTCAAAGTAGTAAGGTATGAAAACGCATTTTGTTTGTATGGCATATTTTATGCTATCAGTTCCAAAGCAGGATCATTAAAATAAGGCTGCTTAAGCTAAGCAGCAAAACCTAAAAAATCTTGATTTTTCCAACTGTTCGAAGGTATTTTTTAGGGKTTTTTTTTCTGTTTATTTTTTGTATCTATGTGCTCTTAAACAAAAAGGATGTGAAAGGAAGCAAGCCTGATACTTGTAAAACATCAGCAGCCTGTTTGATATGGCTTTCACACCCAGTGCCTGCTCCCTGGCGCCTCTTCAAAATTGAAAAGCAAAGCTTAATTCGGTCAGAACACAAACCAGAGCATGAAGACTTGCTTTGGACCAGGCCCAAACTAAACAACGGTACAGCTTGCATTAGCCAAAATCTAGAGGAACAAACCACTATCTGCCCTTAAACTTTTTTCTGAGCCAGTGGAATAGCCATGAGGGCCATGAAGAGCTTGTAAACTCTACTGTTGAATATATGGGCCAACTGATAGCTCAGTAGTTGCCTCCCTACCCAGATGGCACTGCGTAGGTCACCGAACACCTTCTGCTCTGAATAACACCTTTTGACAAGCGTTGCTCTGGAGAGAGGACAGCTGAGAGCAGCTCTGTGCTCTCCTCCTTCCCCAGTGACTTTTTCTTTCCTCGGCCCTTTGGGAGCCCAGACAGCCAGTTAGGCCTTTAATAGCATTTCTCTGCAGAAACTCCTGCTGCTCCATTTCAGTTGTCTGGCGGACCCTACAGCCAAAGCCCCGACAGGCTGTTCTCCTTAGAAATCACGGCAAGAAGAAGAATGTAACATTAAAAATAATCCAGACATTGGATTATGAGCTGCTGTGGAAAAAAAACTAACAACAACCCCCCACCCAGGATCCTGCTTCTCTCTGCCTAAACTATTTTCCTTGATCTTTGTAGGGGCGAAAGTCCATTTAATTTTTCCCCCTTCAACTTGCGCAGGGGAAAGGTCCAGAAACCAGAGGTGGAAAACAGGCTGCTGAGTAGTTTTAAGGTATGATCCAAACTTCATTGAAATCACTGGAAGATTTTAGGGGGACTTCAAAGTCCCTGCGTGCAGGCTAGAAACAAATATGAGTATCCCACCTTATGCTCAAGGTGAAAATATAAAAGCACCTTAGCAACCTTGCGCTACAGTGCTGTGTAAGTAGTTATCTCCCTTTTTATGTTTAACTAGCACATTGATAGGTTTCTCCAGCAACAGGACAGTTGAACCTCTTCTCTTCCTTTCAAAGAAAGAGCTGGCAAGCAGAAAGGAGCAATTGGCTGTGTAATTTCATGCAGAGCACTGTGACTCTGTACCTGAAGGAAGTTGTACCTGATAACACCGCACACCTCCAGAAAATGCACCGTCTTCTTCAGGACTGGCCGAAGAACTCAGCATAATTTCTGCAAATATTCACCAAACTATCTGTTCGGCCCAGGCCATTTGTGTTTTAAACCAGCAGTCTTTAAGCCAAAGTGTAGATTTTGTTCTCTAATATGCAGATAATCTTAGACAGCAAATTTTCAGGTCACACAGGTAAATATTTGTGCCTGTGGCAGCCTAACAGATGGAACGGCGGCTGATGCCACAGATGGGTAAACTACAGACCTGGACGCCTACAGGTCTGCCTGCCCTTGCACGGAGGCTGTGAAAGAGGTCAGAAAAAGATCTGTTTATTTTGTAAAAATAGTCCCACATACATACAGATAAGGTAGTAGAGGTTCAGCCGGTGTGAATTGTTTTAAATCTACTGATTCATTTGAGCTACTCTGAGTTAAAACAGCAGAGAAGCTACTTCCCGGAGTTTACTTTGCAAATGACTGAGGCAAAGGCTAAAGACTTCCCTGTCAGTAAATAAGCTCTGTTTGGTATAGTTTGTATGGGGCACAGCACAGGAAAAGATTTACCAAAGTCCCTCGCCAGACCCTTTCACAGAGGTGGCAAATCATGCAGCAAAAAACACACAGCCCTGTTCTTGCTTAGCACCATTTTCTACTGAAAATGAAAATCTCATCGCTGCAAGGGAAACGCCCCATCAAGCCAGCTCTTATTATGATAGCTTAATTTTTTGAGAAATGATGCCACAGGCAAGTTTCAAAATTTAAATTTCTGATACTCTTTGCATTTCCCCAAAGCTTTTTTTTTTTCCCATTAACTTTTTCTAAGATGTTACAGCTTCCTGAGAAATTCAGTCTCTGTGGTTTCTTCCAGTTTTCCTCCTCTGACTATGGGACTCAGTGGATACCACAGAGACACAGAAAAACAGGGCTGGATCCTTTGCCCCTGGGCAGGATCAACCACAGACACTTCATTTCTGACAGATGTTCTGACAAAATGTCAACTTGTTCCTAAACACCTGCAGTGYCTATGCAATATCCATCAATCTACCTGAAGTGCTTAGGTCCTTTTACTCATGCCTGACCCAAGCCTTTCCTGCTGTAGTTTCTTGCTGTCTCTAGCCATGGACATGAAAATAGGTTATTTTGGTTTTCTCTTACAGCGGTCTGTTATACAGGTAGGACTATGGTAACCTCTACCACCTCTGATTACCAGGCATGGCACAGCTGCAGCTTTGAGAAGGAAAGAATGATTGAAGCAGTTCAACCTACCAAAAATTCGTGATTTCTACCACCATCAGGAAGGTGCTGGTCAGACAGCTTAGTTAGGGGCGCACATCCCCTGGGTGGCCTTGCGAACAAAGGTCCTTGACAGAGGTAGTTAAGATTAGATAACATGAATACCCTGCTCTGCGCATATCTATATTGTAGCAGACTGATTCTGAACACCGCTCTTCTAAGGGTCTTTCTCCCCACTTGGTGAGGTAAAGACAAAAGGGGCGAAGCACAGCTGGCCAGCTGTGCCGCAGGCACTTGGAGAGTGAGGCTGCGGAGCTGCACCGCAGGCAGGGATCGTGCCTTTCCCTGGGTGAACACTTTGAACCTTGATAAAGAGCAGGGAACAGGTATGCTACAATTAAAGTAAGAAGAGAGATTTTTCCACGTTTACCAAAAATCCTCTTCTTGGTACTGGTTATTATGAAAGCTGCACATACACACATACCACAGCACACAGGAGAATGAGTGTCTGAACTAAAGTTAGTCCTCAGTCACCTTGTATCTTCCCCCTTCCATTTTACCAGAGTCTGGGCTGTTGCAAGCTCTGCATTGTATATCAGAGTCTTCTTCCACTGTCCTCTTCCTCTGACTGTGACATTAATGTTGGCCATTTTAGACAAAGCGATTGCTTTGTAGGGGGATTAACTATACCTGCATCATTATGGCAGAGATGGAAAAATTTAAAAATAAATTTTCTAAGCAGAGCAAAGGTTCTGCAACTTATTCCCTGGGATACTGTGTCCTCCCTAAGAAACTGGCAGCACTGCATGGGGGTCACACATAAATAAATATTTCATGATGTCAGATAATTTAGGGTGCCTAAATAAACTTCAGAATAAAAGCACTGTGTCAGCCTGTGCTAATAGCCTAATGTGCAAGATATCTGTGGAACCAATGTCAATCCCTTGAGGAATGGGCTATTTTTCCATAGTGCCATGCCTCCAAAAGCCTCTGCCCTAGGCAGTGTCACCGGCTTTATTTAGAATTGCCACTGTGAATTCAAGGAAGGGCTGTTGGTTTGGGTTGTCTGGGTTGTTTTTTTATTATTATTTTGCTATTTGGACTGTACATGTTTTCATAGCCCATACAGACCTTTCAGGGGATCTTCAAAAATATGCAGTGGGGTTGTTGTTGGTTTCTTTTTTTTTTTTTTTTGAATATGAAGCCACTTTTAGGAATCATGCCCCATACAAAAAAGTAAACAAACAGGTAAGGCTGTGGGGCAAGTGAGCCTGCTGTGAGTTTCCAGGCCTGCTTTTTCTGGAATACACAGCATCCTTCTGGAATTCAGTAGCTCTGGTTTGTATCATTATTATTATTATTATTATCATCATCATCATTATCAATACTATAAACAATAATAATAAATATAGCAGCTGTTTTCGTTTAGATTCTAGCAGCATAGAAGGATCTAGTGGGGTCACTGCTAAAACTGCTTTCTGCTGCAAAAGACCATTCTGAACCACTTCTTCCATCACACTCCCAGCAGACACTTTCCAGATAGTCTAGCTCACCAGACACTCTTTGGAAATGTCTGATAAATCTTTTGTCAAGAGCTTCTGTTTTTTAACAATATATTAATATTTCAAGCAAATACTTGGCAAGGTTTCAGATTTTGCCCATGGGTCCCAGCTTCTCAGGAAAAAACCTGAGATTTATGGGCAGTGCTGGTGAGTGGAGGGGCGGACATGAGTAGCGCAGAGAGCATACCTTGTGGTTTTAGTGATGCATGGATTAGAATCACAGATGGGATTGGGTTGCATTCCAATCTCTGTGACAAAGATAAAAGGCAAGGTGAAGATTTGCAATAGTAATTATTTATGGAAGTCCRGTATCCAACTATGCGAAGTTGCCATGGCTAAATTGCCTTTCAAGAAAACACCACAATGTTAGCTGCCCTAGAAACATCCACTCAGTTATTTTTGCTATTTTGCTTCTGTCACTATGAGTTGTGACATGCTAAAAGTACTACTTACCATGCAGTTCTGATGCCAGTGCAATGTATCTGGGGTTTGCTCTCCGTGTCCCCAGGTAAGTTGTGTTTTACCTCAGGACCTTCATGGAGCAGGGCCACATGTGGCTGCTGCAGTCGGAGGAGTCTGAGCCTTTGTGCTTCACACAGGGCAAATAAATTGCCCCAGAAAATAGTCAGGAGCACATTAAGCTTCAGATGGGTACAAGTCCTCTTCTTCCTGCCACTTCTTTTGCCCTTTCTCTCCTCCTTCTCCCTTCACTGCAGATTACAGCCCAGACAGCTTTAACATGCAACCTGCCAGGCACCTTTTTGATTATTATCAGACAGCTTAGACAACTGTTGCCTTGCCCAGGTCTTGGCTGCCCGTTCTTAACCACAAACCACCTCCCCCACCGGGCCAAAATAAGCTTCTGTTTTTATTTTTGTCAGGTTATTTTTCAGCTGGATCGGCTGCTTGATCTGGGTCAGTGCAGGCCTGCACATACTCCAGTGCGGGCGTRACGGCAGCAGCACGGTGGTGGGAACACGGGGCCCTGGACACGGAGAGGGCGGGACTTTATAAGCCGGGTCGTGCAGCAGTGCTGCCACGTACGGAAAGCAGAGCCCTGGGCAGCTGCGGGAAGGGCTGGCAGGAGCCCTTGGCCTGCCCTGCTCTGCTGGGTAAGTGTAAAAGCCGTGTAGCCCCTAATTGTTTCAAATAAGGAGATTGTCTCTGGCTTCAGCTGAAGGGTCTTCCTGAGATGCCAGACACAAAATTGGATTTTTCATGGTTTAAGTTCAGGTGTGCAATGCAGTCATTTTGTTTCCTGTAATGTACAGTTAAAGTTACTAATATACAAATGGGGGGGGAGCAGCCGAGTACATGTAGACCCTATGACTTAAATATCTGAGTGAGTCACCTCAGGCGCCATATGCAGTCTGTGGAGTCTGTGGCACCGTTCGGCTTACCGTAAAGTATGAGGACATCCTCACTTGTTTAAAATTCACTAGTTTAAACATCCTCACTTGTTTAAACAGTGAGCACCACTAAAACAAAATAACACACAAAAAAATCAGCTATTAGCTGTAAAGACTTGTTCAGAAAAATCCCTGTTTCACGCCAACATCCAGTCCAAAACCTACCCCTGATAGTCTGCCAAGTAAGTAAAGATTTTTTTCACAGTTGAATTCAGATAGGGAGAAGGCCAGAAGAGCCCATCTGTGACCCACAGGTACCTTCTTCATTTTCTTCATTTTATCACTAAGTGCTTTTCACACACATACAGAAACCAAACCAAAAAAAAAAAAAGGGGGGGGGGAAACCACACATCAGACCAGGTTTCCTTCTGTGTCCTTGAAACTTCTTGCAGTCCAGTCRTGTTAGGTGGTGGGCTGTAATATGACCACCATCATTTTCTTACTCAAATAGCTGTACCACACCAAAGAAATTACACAACCTCCTGAAATGAAGCTAATATGTGCACACACTGGGCCAGATTGCAGATGGAATTGCCAAAGAAGGTTTTATGGTGATGCTGCTTAAAGAGTGCTCATGGATGGTTGGTTATGTGCAAGTCAGAAAACACTCCTGGTGGAGACAAGCAAGGATAAACACTGAACATTAACAAGCTGGCTTTCATGCTCAAAAAAACCTGATGGTCAGCCATGTGGAGAAAGCATTTCTTTCCTCTCTGTAGCAGAAAGTTCACTGAAATGGAAAGCAACTCTTACAGCTGAGCACTGGAACTGGAATTATTTATTATATTTTAATAGCTAGCAAAATGATGTATTTGTTTTACCTGTTATCATGTAAACAATTTTTACTAAATGCACTAAACCATCTTTTGCAAGATTAGACTGGATTAGATGCAGATTATGAAAATTAAAGTGGATTTAAATATTATTTCCTGTCACTTTGAGGCCTTCATATAAAGAAGAATCTGGTCCTTTCAAAGCATCTAGMTTAAACTGCATTTCTCAGGAATATCCATGTTACCACTAATAGTCCACTCTTGATTTGAAGGAAAAACAGTAATGAGCAACCGACATTTTCAGGCATTCTCTAATTCAAATCTGACTCAATTTCCTGTATTAAAAGATGTGTTTTATGCACTAAGCTAATAGCCTCTTAAAATAAGGMACTAAAAGTAGAGGTTAGAAAGCATATAGTTTTACCTGAGCTGCCTTGAGGAGTCCTTGTATATCATGTGCTTGCCTGGGTTGAACATTTAAGGCAAGTTAATAAGGATTTAATAGCAGAACAACGACAGCTATGCCAGGGTGGCAAGCCCAGCTTGCTGCAGGGAAGTTTTTCCTTGCTGTCCTTGCACCACGGCAGTCGCTGAAGAGGGAAGCACCTACATCTTCCTCCCAGCCCCATGGGCAAGAGGTGCCCCAGGTCAGCACAGGAGGGCGAGGGAGGGGGGAAGAAATGTCGGCACTTTGCAGGCTGCTATGTCCTTGGGGCTTGGGTCCATGCCGGCCCTGCTGCCCCTCGGGGATCAGCTCCAAGCCTTGGATCTCCAACTGTGGCCCTACAACCTGACAAAGACACCTAAACACGTTCTCAGCATTGAGACTTGTGCATGTTTATGACATATCTTAAAAAGGATGGACTTTAACACATGTTTAAGGCTTTTCCTGAATCAGAAGTCTTAAGCATGTTCTTAATCTGTTCCAAGAAAATCAGTTGTATAAGCTTGTTGAAGCTGATTCCCAGAACAATTTGAATGTTTACTCTCCTTGAGTTTTTGATACACAGTCCGGTGATACACATCCATCAGCCACCACAACGATAATCTCAGAGGACAACTGTTAGCTGAAGACTATCAGATGCAAGTTTTGGGGAGCATAAAGATTAATCGGAGGGAACTACTGCAATTTTCACATTTGGTCACAGCACTTTTACTTTCAGAGTAGAAGGAAGTCATTCTCTTCGGTGAGATGATTCTCTCAGTCACAGCTATTCAGCCTGATTTAGGATGGCAGGATCTTGTCTCCTCAGTCAACATAGCACTTTTGCATCTCCTCCTCCTATGCAGGTATGCTCTGTATTCAAAAATGTTCCTGTGAATTTAGTAATCCTTAGGCCTCTGCTAGAGTTTTTGGCTTTTTACTAGGGAATCTTGGCACCCTTCACTACATTTTGCTTTGAAATGAATTAACCCACTTCCACATATAGGCTTAGGTGTTTTCAAAATGCGTTTTTACATTATCTGAACAGTCAGTTAAAACTATACAAGATTTCATATGCTGACAAAAGAGGTCTGCATTTTTAAACAGCCGTTAACCTCAGCATGATTCAGAGCTCTGAGACCATTTTATAAATATGTAGTACTGTGGCAAGCCTAGCTCTAGCAGAGGGAGCTGCCTGAGCCCCCCTCCACTGCCTGTAAGTCGCCGCAGCATGCCAGCAGGGAATAAGCGTTACGGCTGGGGCTGGCATTGCCAGGTCTAGGCAAAGTAGCTTGGTAGTGCTAACACAGGCCATCCCAACCGCACTGTTCAGTCTGCTAGTCAGTGAGAGAAGGGGCGGCGTGATTTTCACCAATGTATTTGCAAGAAGACCAATGTTCCCCATAGGTTTGTTTGCTAGTGAAACATTGGTTTGCTTGGGGAATTTCAGCTATGAGGCAGTCCATATTTGGAGAGTTATGTGGGCCCTCTTGTTTAAACTCTCTATATTTTCTATGCATCTTTCTTCACCTCAAAGGAGAAGTTGACTGAGAGAACTAGTTTACACTTGAGAGAGGTTTGGAGCTGGTTTTGGATTGTTTTTCAGTCTCTTTTGATCTGGAGATATGGTGCCCATACCAAAAGCAATAGGGCCTATGTCATTTGCAGTGCCCTCTCCAAAATCCTTACTAGCTGTTACCAGCTTTGTTTTAACACCCTGTCTTTATCTTGGTGTCCCCAGGCTGTGGGCATGCCTGGTGTAGGTCCAGATGGGGATTTTGGAATCTTAACCCAAAACAGYGATACAAAGAAATCCCAAACCCTGAGCTCAGGGGCTGCCTTATACATTTTGATCTATTACTTTCTTGTGCACTGTATAGCTCAGTTCCCACCCCTAATGGCCCCTCCGTTTCCCAAGGCCCAAACCTGAGTGTTGGATCCCAGCATTCGGGTCAGGCACCTACTGCTGATTGCTGAGTCCCTGCTCTTATAAATTTCTGTCTCTCACTAGACCTAACCCTCTGCTCATGGTTCTTCCCTGCTTGAGAAGTTCATTTGGGGTCCACCTTTTATCTTCTGCTTAGGGATGGCGCAAGGGACCATAAAGCTTAAACTGTGTAAGCTGAATGCGGGTCACAATGGTCATAAATGTGAGGGGGAAGGGCCTGTTTCAGAAATAGGAGTGTGTCTAATAGCCTATAAATAAACAACTTGGGGGCCCAGGCTTTCAGACACGTGCATATGTCACAGAAATGCCTATTACAGCTCTTCAGCACTTTAAAACTGAATGTATAGCTACAGGCACATGACTGGGAGCAAGAGTGTAAGAAGATCTGAGACGTACAGCAGGTCACATACAACATTTGTAATTTATTATTGAGCAACTTCACTTCCACAGGACAAATGGAATAGTTTGTAGCAGGCTACCTGTGACCCTGAACTAACCTGCTATATCTGCCTTATTTTGGTCTAACAGGCACTGCTTCTTAAGGTCACAGCTGTAACCTAGTCCATCTCCAGTAGTGTGTCATACTCTCTAGTGCTTCATCTGCCCTGTACTCAGCATCCAGAAATGCAACCTTGAGCACTTCCAGTGATGCTGCGTCTGAGGGATCAATCCTCTCTTTCCTTGACTATCAAATGAAGAAAAAGAGATGGGTTAAACTGTCTTTAAAAATAAAAGTGCAGTGAAGGTATGATTGTGGCATGTGTTAGCTCAGTCTGCCTCACACAGAGATAAGCTGTGTAAGTACAGGGTGGCCTGAAGGTTAGATGGACTATCAATGTTTAATTTCTGCAGGACATGCCCTAGCTGACACTGTACTCTAAATTGGTCTCCCCTGGCTCTGTTTCAGAAGCTAGCTGGGTTAAGCAAGCACAAGGATGCAGGCCCATGCAAGCATCACACCTTCCTCTTACATGAAGACATACTTTTAGGGCTTGCTACCTCAAAGGCTTGTACTACTTATTTGTCCAAGTCTAGACACCCCTATTTGGTGAATATCTGAACTTCCCCCAAAGAAAATCATTCAGGAGCTTTCCCGAGGGAATCCATTTGTCCTTTTTCATTCTCTTGAATACATTCCTTTGCCCATTCACAGGTCCATTTCCCTTCACAAAGCAACAGTACATTCATGGGTGAAAAAATCTATTTGGAGTTGTACAGGTGATCTCTTCTGCAAGTGATGCCATGTTTCCATGGATAATTCCCCCTGCCGTGGCAAAGACACCTTCAGCTTTTCTACTCCTTCTCTCCCCCTTCCTAGTCCCCCAACCACTTAGCCYTGCTACCACAAGATGGAGGACCACCAGCTCAGCTGGGCTGACACAGCTCCTTGTGAACCTGTGCTAGGATAATCAAACCATCCAAAAAATAATCCTGAAAAAAAAAATATATAYATATATATACACACACACGTATATTTATAATCCAACCAGTTTCTCTGCCAGGTTCAGTGTGTGGCCCCCACAAACAGTTTTAGCAGCACAAGTGAAGTGGCAGCCTGGTAGTGGAAACAATTAGCCAAGGCAGTGAGTTAGGCTGAGGATCCTTTAGCTGAACTGGCCACTGAAAGAGAAGTCTGGGGTATTGTAGGGAGCTGCCTGCACCACAGAAAGCTGCCATAGTCAGAAATTTTCAGGCTAAGCCTCTGTGTTTGCAATCCTCCATTCCCAGGAGATCAGAGAAAGAAAACAAAAACAACAACAACAACAACAACAAAAACCCAGTATTACTGCTTAACAAAGGTGACCAGAGAATTTTGGGCATGACTCGTATCCATGGGCTTTTCCCCAAAATGTATTTCATGTCTGGCTTATCTCAAACACCACACAGAGCCCACAACTTACACCTCAAATGAGTGTTATCGGGTGTGGGAAGGTGGCCAAATGACTAAAATAAGCCGGAGAGCTCAACAGAAGCCTCCTGCCACTTTTGGGCTGTAACATGATCCCTATTTCACTTTTTTTTTTTTTCTCCTGATTAGAGGGCATGCAATCTGCCTGTGAGACTCAAATAACAAGTGTTCAGTCTCTTGATTAAGGGGGACAAACTACTGGGAATAATCTGTGCACGGGAAGCAATACAGTTTTCAGCACAACTTGGAGAGCACTCRTCCAGCTAAACAGATAAATCAGTGCATAAGCATTCAGATTTGTTCTTTGGAAGAGAATAAGGTATGTACGGAAGGAAGAAATCACACACCTAGAAAAATAATAAAGTTTTTCCTCCAAAGTCTTTGCTTCATAATTTAAACCAAGGCACATAGCAGGAGGCATTTTTAAATGAATGCAAATCACAGAATTACTTCAGAGAGATGGTTATCCCCAGCATAAAACATGGAGCAAGCTGGCATATGCTAAAACTGTGCAGTGAGATTCTGAGCATTCCTTTGTGCTTTGCTTTTGTGCAGCACCTAACACACTTGAGCCTTGGACCTGACTGGCTCTTCAGTGTTACAGTAATTAAAAATATTTGTTTAAAAATAAATGTGACTATTGTTTTCAAGAGGATTCCAGTTAACGTGGAGCGTTTCAGCACATTCTCACATACTGTAGAGAAGTTCCAGAAATAAGCTTTTTTATGCTGAAATTCTTCAGCACTGTTATGCAATTATGACCAAATTATGAGATTCAATGAACATGAATCCTTCCTTAAAAATTGTGCCAAAAAATCAGCCAGTTGGTCAGGATGTAAATGTTCTTTATTTGCTCATTCAACATCTAAAGTTTTCTTTCATCTGCAAATGTAGAGGGCTATCATTAAACTGGGAAATGTCTTGCAAACTAGGGCAAACAGGGGTTAACCCTGCCTGTGTCCCTAGCATGGCTTCATGAAGAAGCATGTCTGTCATTCAAGACCTCTGGCATCAGGGGACTCCTATTTCACTTCCCAATCAGTTCAGTTCAGGGAAACACACCATTTTGGGCCAGCCTATTATTCTGGCTACTGTCATGGACTCTGAGCAGCTGGATACCACTTATTTTTGTGGTTGAGTCTTTTGAAACCTTCCAGAGAATCGGAAGTCAAGACCTATTGTTGCTAAACATGAATTAAAATAAATAAATAAATGGGGGGGAAGGCCAGCATGCTAGAACTCCTTCTGAAATGCCTGCAATACAACACTGAAGAGCAAGAGAGCAAAGCGATGCCTTTTCGCTAGAGTTCATCCTGGGAAAAGACTCTGCTGTGTTCCCCTATATCTTAAGGCAATTCCCTTGGCATTGGAGCAGGGGACTTGGCCCCTGAAGTGCCTTCCTGACAACTGCTGCTAACCTCGGACTGCTCTTGCAGAGCCAAGCTTTGCCATCCTTCCCCAGCAGCTGAGTTTCCAAGAAAGCTCTCTGCCGCTTATCAGCGCCTCTTCAGAGGTGATGAATTGCTGCTGATAGTCCTCTTCAAATGAGCCAAACAGGGCTTGGACATTGATTAAGGTGCTCAGTGGCTATACACTGGCAGGTGTTTGTCATTAGGTAATAATTAAGCTAATTAAAAGATAAACAGTGGTTTTAAGAGACATCCCTGAGCATTAATAGTTTGCTCTAAGTGTCTATCCCTACTCTAGCATCTGTAGAAAGTCAGTGAAGTACCTCTTAATTTCTCTGGATATATGTGTCAGACTGTATTTGTTCTTAATTTTAGAGACTGTCGTTCTGCTTCTGGCATGGCTGAAATGTTATGCCATGTCCAATTTTTAGTGACCTGTATACTGTCAGCCTACACCAATGACAGCAAATAAAGCTGTCTGTAAGCATCACCTGGGAGTCTGACAAGGGTTTCCAGGAAGACCCTTGGTAGGATGATACAGTGCATGAGTTGAGTCAGTCTGGCCAATCTTTTTGGCTATGAAGCCAAATGAATATTTTTGGCTGGTGTGGGGCTTCCCCCACAGTCACTGCTCCTTTCCCCTGCTGCAGCCCCTATAATGGCTCCCAGCTGATGGTGGTCTGAAGGAACCTGCTGGAAATAGTCTGGATACAAGTGAGTGCACAAATTAGCTTCTTGCAGCTCAGCTGCCCATTACTCTGCTCCTTGATGGTTGCCTCCAGTACCTATATGCATCAACTGGCATCCTGTCTGCCTTGGGTCACCTAGTCCTGGTCACACACCAGCCTCCCTCCTCTCTGCCCCTGCTCACTGCCGCCCACCTCATGTCATCCCTGCCCACCCCCTCTGCCCCAGGCCATGCTGTTCCCAGAAACACGATCATGCAGACTGCCTCACACCACACAGGCTCCCGTTTCTTTACCCTCCTACAATGTGTGGGATATGCCTTGGCACTCCACTGCATGATCAGTCTGCTTGTGTCTAGCCATGCATATGTATCCTAGCAGAGGGCTTGACTTCCTCAGGCTCTCTCTTCATATGTTTGTGGACACCTGCTGTCACTGATCATTACTGTACTGTGTAAGAAACACGTTCCCTTTTTCAGGCCATGCTGTTCCTCTTTACTGTCTTACCACAGAGACGCTAACATCAAAGGAAGGCAGAGGGGAGAGGGATCCTGGCTGCAGAAGCGGAAACATCTGTTGGTCTCCTGTTGTCTGAAATTCAGGCAGCAGTCTCAGAAAGCTTTAGTTGATTTAGTGTGTCTTTTTGAGAAATGCATTTTTGGAAGATTCCAGATTTGCAGAATTCCCAGAGAGCATTATATGGAAAGGAAATAACTGCTGATTCAAAATGACACCATGTATTCAAATAAGAGAAAAGAGCTGCACCTCTCAGGAGCCAACAGGGGATAACGCCATTTCCTTAAAACTTAGTAAAACCAAAGAGGAAGTGATAAGATCTGCCTTTGACTGAGTATCATCATAAAACATTATCTAATGATGCCTCAAAGAAAAAATAATGATTTGTTTAAGTTTCATCTGTGCATTCTTTATCCTGTACTCTCATGTCCTTTTCATACTAATTACTCAATGTCCCTGGAAGTCTGAAAAGAAAAACATGAAAGGAGAATTTTATGCTTTAGACACCCTGCTCTTCTCTGTTCCTTTGCAATCAGCTATGCATTATCTAGGCATGTAGAAGACAGTCTGTGGTTTAATATATCTAGCCAAAATAATTCTTTAAGCAAGAAAATGTTTTTAAGATTGAACCATCTTCATTTCTAGAATGATTCAAGATATCAGACTTTGTTSGATGCCAAATCTGGCTTTGAAGCATCATTGCTGTGAAGAGCCTTGAGGCCAGAGTATGAAACAAGTGAAACTATAGCTCTCATCTTAAGGGGATTTAGTGTAATTAATGTCCAGAGTCAAACATTTGCAGACTGTGCCTTCTCACCTCAGAAACAGTGTCAAGTTCCTCTTGACTTCCATGGGTTTTCATTAAAGAGATTTTCTCAGTCTTCAGCCACCAATGAAATAATTTTAGGTGGTAGCCTAAGCCAGCATTTGGCCATTGCATATCTCCTGTCTAAGATTCACCAGCTGAAACAGCACTGGCTCAAGGCTAGAAAAGGCTGTAACTATGAACCATTTTGCAGCATTTGTACATTAGAAGTGAGGGAGTGGGCTTCCAGCATTGGGGGTACATCACTGCTAAGACATAAAATTCTTCCCGGTCACTAGTGCACTAGAAAGCAGTACAATTGGAAGAATTTTGAAAATCAAAAGTAGCTTTTACTATTTTGCTCAATAAACACACTAGGTTTTGATTTCATGTGTTAATGACTATCTCAGTGTACAGTATATAACCACCACTCATCTTCCAAGTTTTGCCTAGACAATCCCTCTTAAACAATTCCTTTTTGAGTGTCTTACTTTGTGCCAGGCACTTTGTTTGCAGTCAGCCTGAGCAGATGGAAATATGTATGCCTCTAACAAATGTGACCTTGTTAGGCTGCTTGTCCTTCATGTGCAAGTGAAGCAGAAATGTAAAACGTTACACCCACTACCTTCCAGAGGGTGAAGACACTTAAACTGAGCATATCTGCCATGCTGCGAGGTGTCTCCTGGTAACGCTGCCTTGATATGATCAACATTGCAGCTACAACTCTTCAGCATTAYAGTGTTGTTATATAGCGTATGCTCACCCACTCACACATGCTAACACTTGCTCTCTCTTCACCTCCAAGAAATCGCACCTGGGGGCTAAACGTGGGAGGCAGCTATGGCAAAGTGCATTATATAAGTAGCCGTTGTTTTGGCAGCCATTAAAAGGGAAACTTGAGAGAGAGGCACAGAAATAGAAAGGCAATGCATGCATGGGAAAAGAGGATAAATGGAGGTTTGTAAATAGTTTGGTCTGTGACTTTATCCTAAATGAGCTTCTAAATAATGACTGTAATCTATTTTGCCTGCACATTGTTTCGCTACAAAATAGGTAGGACTTGTTTCAATGCAAAGTATAAGAAGGTTAGAATTCTCAAGCCTGAGGGCATGGCCAGAGAAGTGAAACATGAACCTACAGAGGGCAGTTCATCCAACATCCCTTAGATGCTTAATTGCCCTCTGAAGGTGTCTATTTCTTCCTACAAAAAGAACTTTATGTAGGCACCTCATAGACATCAAGGGTTCCAGGCAGTCACCCACACAGAGCTGTCTAGGGCTTCTGGAGATGTCCTGGTGTATCTGAGATACCTGTGTGGGGTGGGCTGATAGGAGACTGACCCATGCCATTCTGGAGTGGCAGCCAGTAGCCACCTGAGGTGCCCCCAGCATCACACATTGCATGAGCCACCTTTGCAGGGGCACCTGAATCAAGTCCCTAACTCACAGATGTTTAAATCAGGGCTGATGAATCTTACCACAAATGCCTGAAATAATTGCACTCACTTGTTGTTCAGCTGCTCAATACCTTAATGAGAACAAAATGTGTTCCTGCTACAACTCCACAATCTTCAGATGTTCAAGCCCAGCCCCTGTTCCCATGCTGAAATGTGCTATAGGGCTGCAAGTGAGGGTCAGAGGGAGCATTGTTCCTAGCATGAGCCACAGATGTGGGCAGCATTTCAGTGCTCAAGAAGTTCCCTTCCTGCTTAAACATCTCCTTAGTGGAAGGGTGTTACAAAGCAGGTTGGAAATCTAAGAGAAGAGCTGCACAGAGGTAAGACTGGGGGGATATTGCCAATAGGAGTGGAGGGGGGCTTTAGTCCCTCTGAAAACTTCTCTCTCCTCCTCCACACCTGTGTAAAACTTCCATGCCCTATTCATGTTCTTTGGGGATTTCTTTCTGAATTCTGTAGCTACTGCATGTGAGGGAAGGAAGAATATGCAGTTAGAATATACTAATATACTATTAGAGTTAAATAGGAATTTTTATTTCTGTATTCAAATAAGATGCAGTTGTCACTAGTGATCATCTGAAATGAAATAAATGTAGGCCTTTTCAGAATGTTTTACTGTTTAAGATTACTGAAGCCTGACCACGGGCAGCAGAATAATTTGGTGTTAATCCTACACTCTTCATCATCAGTGGCAGAATTCCACTGATTGCAGTGGGATAAGGATCCAGTTATCAAAAACTTCACATGTGATTCCCAGACCAGGCAGCGTGGATGACTGATAACAGCTCTTGAGAAGTATTGGCTCACGGAGCAGTGTTAGCAATAGACAAGTAAATTCAAAGGACCGACACTCTGAAATCAGAAACAAGTTAGCACTCAGGACAACTTAAAAGCAGCTACTGATACCCTGTATCTCTCACTTGTTCAGGGTGGTGACAAAGTTGCCAGCTAAAGTCTGTCCTCTCCTTTTAGGGTGTAAGTCCATGCTGTTGGCAAATTGTTTTCATGTTTGGGAAACTAGCTGCCTTGTGACACATGAGTTGTTGACAAGTGAAGAGGGCACTCTTCCATCCTTGGGACAATAACCAAAAAATAATAGCCCAGATTCTCCAATTTGATCTGGCACCTCTGTGATGTTCAGGAGGTGAAAAGGGGCTGGCAAACATCCAGATGTAAATGGGCAGCCAAGAACCTCCCTCCTGGTCACTTCATCTCGTGCGGATACAGAGAGAGCAAAAAATGAGAAGAGGCAGGTGGAGATCTGCCCCACATACATTGATGCAGTGGTCTGGGTTAAGCTTTGCTGTAAGTGAGGTGTGCTTAACCCATAGGCTGGATATAGTCTGCTAAGAAAAACCAGCTGTCCCGATCCTGGTAGCCATCTTTTTGTGGAGCAACCCAGAGCAGGCTGTAGGCCAGCCGAATTGCTCTAATGTCAGACACTAGCTTTTGGGGGGACTATTAACGGAGGGAGTGCTGTGTTTGAGGAGGGGAGAAAAATGATCATCAGGACTTTTGGAGTTAAATTTCTGCAGGAATGGAAAAGGAGGACAGGTGTCTGGAGCTCCTTGACTCTTTCCCCATTGCTCTTTGCTCACAGGAAAATTGTAAATAGCTTCTTTTCCTTCCCTCACACTTGGAAATGCCTCTCTTCTCCTGAAAGGGGCATAAGATTTCTTTCCTCCTCCTTAGCTGCTCTTCCCAGAAGCGAGGGAGGAAGGGAAGCCCTGTAGTGAGAGATTTCTCCAGCCTCCACTGGAACTCAAGAGAGGAAAGAAACATCTTTCCTGGCAAGGGAAATGTTGGCAGCATTAATCATTGCCAATGCCAAATGTTAAGAAAAAGACAAACAATGAGGCAGATTTCAACAAACTAGAGATTAAAAACATTGCCTCTGGATTGTGTTAATGGCCTTCTCATATTTGAGCTTGTGGTATAAGGAAAGGTTGGATATGCATGGGAAGGGAAGAATTAGATGTTACCTTCAATCCTGGTGATAGAGAAAGAATGGCTGTAAAGGTATCAGTTAAAAAAGCAAAAGCTGAGACTTTTATTCAATCCCTGTCTTCAGGATCTGGAGCTTGAAGTAAAAGATGTAGTATCATTTAACTGTTGAATAAAATAAGTGAGCATCACAAACAGCATGGAACATATTCTGGCCTTCATCCTTTAGGGATATCAGGTTTTCTGTTGAAAATATCATATGTTAATCATCTACCACAACTAAGAGCTGGGGAAGCATACACTCTTGCAGGAGTAAATTTCTCACTTCTTTGATTTTGTGACTCTAGACTCTTACTGCCTTTGGCCAGTTGCTGTGAACCACAAACCATCCCTATAAGACTAAATATCACTATAAATGCCCTGCTTCTTAATTATGCCTAGTCCAAAATTTTCCATAAAAATTAATCTTCTGGCAAAAAACAAACAAATAAAACTCTTCGTAATGAAATGTTTGCTTTCTAAAATAAATGTTTATTATATTGAGAAAACAAACACCTGAGAATTCAAATCTTGATCCTAGGACCTTACAAGAGCTGTGGTTCAGCCACCCCACAAGCCCTTCTCCTCCCTCAGCTTGGTTGCTCCTCTGCACTGCATCTTCCTGAGGGCCTGCGGCTCCTCAGCTGCAAAGTAGTGTGGCTGCTACAGGTCTCGCTTACCTGGTGCCTGGAAAGAATGAGGCTGTGAGATGGCCATGCAACAGCTCTCAGAAGCCATTTCAGTGGCTAAAATATTCTTGTTTTTGTTTTTTATCAAAAAGGATAACCTGGAGATTTCCATTCTTCTTTTTTTCAGACATTCAAATTTCTCTTGCAAAGCAAGAGGAAAACATCCATTTTCTGCCCGGCTGGAACAACTGGTTTTCTACTGTGCCATTTGGCACTAGATACAGTTGCTCTTTATCTGTTAATCTGTCTTGCCATAGCGTTTAGGCACTCTGATAGAGACCAGMAACTCATACAAACCAGGATAACATTTCTTATGTAAAGCTGAGGTAACAGATTTTTAGCTGACAAATAGCAATTTTTTACATTTGTTTGACAAATCCCTTGGTTTCTTTCAGACACCATGGTGAAAATTTTAAAATAAATATGAACTAAAATAGTGATATGTTGAGATTTCTTATCTGTAAGATATTAAATCTCTGAAAATGCCAGTATATAATCAACTTATACACCAGATACAACTAAACCCAGACTTTTTAGTAGTTAAATGCAAGCAGGTCCTATTGTCTTATTCAAATATGAAATGGAAAACTAGTTTCTTATGGCTATGTGTTAGATCCAGTGTTCTCAAATAATGCATAAGCTCAAACTGAAACCTCTCCTTTGTTTGGGGCATTTTTAGTTGGGTTTAGGTGTGGATTTTCTGATATCTAATGAGACCAGCTCAACCTTACATGGGGTTTTCTTTCTCTAATTAGCTTCTTATTTTCATGAGTCCTGTAGGGGGAAAATATATATATATATATATATATATTTGAGAGGAGTTTTTATCAGTTTTTATTTATATATATTTTTTAATTTAAAATTTTTTATTTTTTAAAAAAATTTTAAATATATGCATTATATTTAAATATTTGAACATTTATTAAATATTTATTTTTTTAAAAAATATAAAATTATCAAGGGGGTTTACTGGTTCTGGGTGAGAAACATGCGCGCGCGTGCACACACACACACAATATGACTAGACAGAAGGACATCTGCAGCAATGTAGCTAACAAGTACACTGCTCTCCCTTAAAAGTCTTTCACCATTCTGTAGAGCCCAGCAGCCTGAAAACCTTCCCTGCCAGGCCCCTCCTTATCAAATTAATTAGGAAATGTATTTGGAAGTGAAGTTCCTATTTTTGCCCTTGTGCTGGCATTTCAAAACTTTCCCCAGAACCAGCTCTAGTGTTTTAAGAAAGTGCCATGTGGGAGGAGAGAAACAGTGCTGAGCAGGAGGAGGAACAGCAAGGGGAGGTTATCTGGCAGGTTTTACCTCATCATCCTGAGATTCAGTTCTGAGGGAGCTGTGAGCCTTTTCATGGACATAAAAGCAGAAAGTTTAAACAAATCCAAGGAAAGTTATGGGCTTTTATTTCCAGTTCCCTGCCCACTGCTCAGCTCTAGTTTTTCTTGCCTGATTCTCCATCTCATCCCTGCCTTTTCTCGGCCTTCTTTTGCTGAGTCATTTTCATTTTATCTCCCCAGCCTTGCCAGTTTTGTGTCACAGATACTGGAAGTAAAACAAGCGGGTTGGTCTTGGGAAGAAAAAACGGAGGGCAGGTAGACCAGATCTTCTGTCAGCCAAGTTCATAACTGTGCAGTGACTGACCTGCTAAATTGCCTCGGGATGTCTTCTCTTTAGGTGCTCCAGCCAGGGGCACTCGCTCGGGAGGAGAGGCTGTTATCTCACTGACAGTGGTTGGGAGAGAGGTTAGGAGGAAAAGGAGGGGAGTGTTCGAGCAGAAGGGAAAATAAGATGGAGAGAGAGGGAGATTTCCCTGTCTCTGGGGTTAATGGCCTTCCCTAACAAACATTAAATCAAGTCCAGAAAGGAATCCTATCCCTTATTCAAACTGTATTTTAAATCTAGTCTTAAAAGAGGAAGAGAGAGAGAAAGAAAGGGGGGGGGGAGAGGAAAAAGAGAGGATTCATTAAATGGTTTGTTCTGGTCCTTCTGTCGGGGAAAGYTGGTATGTCCTGAACAGTCACTGATCTGTCAAGCAACAGCATGATCAGTGTTGGTCAGACACTCATCAACAGACCCCAAATCTCTTACCTGATCAGACTGTGACTGGAACAAAATACCCACCTACCCGAAGTACCCTCCTACCCCTAAATTCAGCTTTGTTCTTCCAGGATAAGCTCACAGTGTGCAGAATCACTAGTTCCCAGCCTGTCTGACTTTAGAAAGAAAACGTTTTGACCATTAATCATTGCCCTTTCAGGTAATGGTATAAAACCCTCCTCTGGTTTTGCTAGCTATTAAAAATAAATAAATGAAAAGGTCACATGGACTACAACTTAAAGGTATAACTTTGATCACTTTGCAGAGCTTTGCTGCCTCACAGAAAAGAATCAGGATACCGCTCTTGGCCTTTTCTTTTTAAATTCATGAGTGAGGATGTTTGGTGTTTTTGTTTTTTGTTTTTTTTCTTCATCTGCAGAAATTATTTAAATTAGTACATTGGAAAAAGCCCAACATCTGTAAAGATAGCTTTACTGATCTATTGGGTCATACGATTTTTCTCCTGCTTTTATTGTGTTTTCTTTAAGGTTACTAAGAACAGAAAACAGCCGTTTTGTTTCTTACAGCTCTAGTGATTCAACTATTCCTCTGCTTTTTTCTTCCACAAAGTTATAATCCTCTACCTATATAACTGTTAGTCATCTGCATCACCTCAGCTGATTATATCACCATGTCTTATGACTTTAGATAAATAATAAATAATAAATATAAATAATAATAAATAGTATGATTGAGGCTTTCTGCTTAGCTATTTCTGATACTCATTTTTACATCTTAACTAACAAATTAGAGGGAATGCATACAAAGCTCAACATATGTTCCAGAAGCAAAGTCATCAGTGAACAATTTTTTTTTAAAGTTTTCAAAGGCTTGATAGTGCTGGGTTTTTAGCCAGTAATTTCACCTTAAGAAGTGGTAGTCAGTTGCAGAATAAGCTTAGTAGAGGTCATAAAAATTTCTGCCATACCATGGCTGTTCATTAGCTATTGTGAAATGACTTAAAGATAAAGAGTTTGATCCACCCACAACACTGTTTCTTACCCAAGGTTATCCATCTGGGAAAGGTATATAGGGCATAAGGCTTCTGTACTACAGAACTAGCAGGCAAAACTGTAGCAGCTTTGGAGAACAGTATTACAAAACTACTCATAACCATGGTTGATCTATGTATGCTGTTGTTTAGAAAACAGCTTTATTTTGAGGGGGAGAAGACTATTATGGACAACAAAAGTCCAATTGCTCCAACCTTCAAAAGTGGCCAAAAGCAGATGTGTAGAGATAACAGGAATCCTTCTTCCCCAGAATATTCTCCCAGTCTCCAAAAATCACTGTGACATCAATCTTAAGAAAGGTATGGTAGGACTAAGCAAAAAAGCAGACAAATTTTTAAGAGGCCAGAATTAGCTAAATTTAGATGTGTTGTGCTGTAGGAGTAGCAGAAAGAATGATAATTGCGTAGGAAATATTGCTTTGATTTGCAACTTTATATTCTTCTGGTGACAAATCATGAGAAGCAAAAAAAGTGGTGTCTGTTTGAACATGCCTGCTTGGGATTAGGCATTCATAACATTTCCATAGGCACAACCCCCTGCTTCCCCCATGCTATAACTCACTTCAACAACCAGAGTGTGATACCTGAAAGCCTGCTGGATGGTGGACACTATCCCCCTGCAGGGAACAGAGCTGCAGACAGGCCATTTTCAAGTCAGCAGTTACATCTCCAGCAGAACACCTTTATCTTTATTGTTGCAACCACTGTCCTGTGGCCTCCTTTTTTGAAGCTTGTTGCTGAGTCTTTCAACAGCTGTAAATATCTGGACGTCCCTCTTAAGTGAGAGAGCTTTCTGAACAGTTTTCCCAACTCATTTTTCTGCTGTTCATAGCTCTGACACGAACTATCTTTCTATGGAATAGAAAGTCACTTTGCGTGATCAGCAGGCCAACATTTTATGTATCATTAGGCAACTCAGCCCAGGAGGATTGTTTTGAGGAACATAGGGCAAATGGAGGGTACAGTGATGGACACTTCGACTCTGGCACATCCTAAATCCTGAATGCTTGAATAATTTATGCTTACACATAGTTTCCTTGGTGAGAGGACAAAAAAAGATCTGATAATGTTTCTTTTAAGCAAGTCTCAACAAAATAATAGCTTTTGCTTGCCAAATGACTAGGCCGCTTTTTCTTCTGCTGCTTCTTCTTTGAATACTTTGTGTGAATTTTTGTAGTCTGGGGTTATTGCCCTGAGGAATGGACCATAATTTGAGTGATTGTATATACTGTCTTTGTTTTGAATTTGAACAGGATTTATTCCAAATAAATTATGAATAACAACAAAAATGCAGCAAACATATGGGAGCATCTGTGTGATCAGCCCAAACAAGACTTATCTTTTGTATCCAAGGAAATTGTGCAGAGGAAAATGGATCTGCTTGCATTGCAAATGACAGTTAAAAATCCTGGTGATGGCTGCAGCTTGCACATCCTTATCATGCTGATAGTTTGTGTGCTTCCTTACTCTTTTCATGGGGGTTTTCAAGGACAGCACAGAAGCCCTAACCTGTAGTAGGAAAGTAAGACACTTGAACTCAAATAGACCTTCAGCATGGGTTAGCCATTGGACCAAACTATCCAGGAGAGCATCAGGCCTATGAAAGCTAATGAGGCATTTGTACCATCGCAGGTGTGTTCCCGAACTGAAAGGGGAAAATGGCACCCTGGGGTTAGGGACAAACTTCCAGTGAAAGAGAATTAGAAATAGTTGTGTGGACACAGGGTTGCTGAGAGACAGGCTCTTCCTTGCTTTTCCCAGCGGGCATATCCAGATAGTTTGTGGCTCATCACCATTTCAGGTCTGTCAGTGAGACCCTCCTGGTCTTTCTCATTCCCCCCTCCCATCGGTCAGCTGGAGAGGTCCTGCACAGAGCCAAGATCCTCTTGGTCACTGAGGGGATGTGTTCCCTGACATTACATCATATGTACCTACCAAATATGACATACAGGCTGCGTATTTTCTTCAGGAAAGGAGGGAACTATCATCTGCCTTCATCTATGTTGTGGGACAGTGTCTGGGCTCTCCACCCCAGGATTTATACCCAGCTTGACAGCTGTGGTCCCCAGGCAAACCAAGCAGCTCCAGCAGTCTCTGTGCTGCGGTCACTTCTGGAATCAGCATGTGGTAAAAACTGATATTTAAGGGATTAAAAAAACCACTCTGATATAAAAAGAAACATTTCTTTATTAACTTTTTGGTCAAGGCCTACAAACTGCAAGTTAATAAGAGTTTTGTGTCTGATTGCTGCTTTAGAACTGGCCTGATTAAATTTCAGTACTTTTCTGGTTTAAACTGAAGCTTATGATGTAAGTCTTAACATATAGGCAAYGTACTGATGTGTAGGAATGAATGGATGAACTAGAAATAAAAATAAACCAATGGAAATCCCAAAAAAGTAGCACATAAGGTAAAATGATTATATTAAACAACAAAGAGTAAGCAATATTCTGGTTTACATAAAAATTATATTTGAAGTATTTTCCTTATCTATTTTATCTTGATTATATCTTTTGAAAACTGTGAAAGTGTTTGTAGCTGACTGAAGATACTGTGGGAAAACATCTATGTTTTAGCAGTGTTATCTTTTCAATCTGTTCCTATAACTTTTATGTACAGCTGTTGTGACAACAGATCCAGTCACAGCTGTTCCAGTTTCCAACTGAATTTGGATTAATGGCTCATTTAAGACCTTCTGCATATCAACTGCATGTCCTACAAATTATAGGTGATGTTTTAGTCATGGTATTTTAGAAGTCAAGAAAATGTTTTAAAAGCAATACATTACTACCATTTTTTTACCTTTATTTTCCTTTTTTCGTCCTCTTTCCAACAGAAAATGTAGGAGAAAAATATAGTGCAGGATACTGTACAAGCTTTCTCTGTTTAGCTGTACACAATTAATATTTCATTGTAGTCTTCACAATGTATAAACTTGAAGCTCAGAGAAGTAAATGAGAAGGCTGGAATTCAAACATAGCTGCAAATCCTGTTAGCAGTTAAACACTGCAGGTCTGAAATGCTCCCTAATGTATATGAAATCCACTATACAAACACAAAATATCCACATTGAGTTAAAGGACATTTTCAAACTAGAGGTAAAAATACTTAGAGAAATTATTCCTGTTTAAGCAAGTTCGCCTTTTCCAAAAAGGACCTATTTAGTCATTTGAAACTTAATGTCAGATAGAAGAGAGAAAAACAGCCAAAAATGATTCAGAACAGCCAAGATGTCTTGGTCAAGTGCAAGAGTTGGGTTGTGACAATAGTAAGGGCTGTTACATGGCAACTGAAGAAAAGCTGGAGTGTGTTTAACTTCAAGCAGCACTAAAATAAACAGGTAAGAGCTCTAGGCTCGATGGTGATGTTTATCTGTTTCACACGGCGAAGCGCTATCTGAAATATCTAAACACACTCCCAGCCTATGCTCTTCCAGCTCTCACCAGTCTCCCACATCCATGCCTAGGTCTAAATCAGTTATATAAGCAAACTTATTCCAGCCACTAGTAACACAGTCCCTAAGTGGGAGGAAATCCAGGCCATCTTTCAAATTAACTGTCAGTCCCAGAAATATAGCAGTGGACATCGCAGTGACATTTAAGGGACCTTACTAGATGGCTGTGACCTAGACTGTCTTCATAGGCTAGCACTCTTCATTCTGTCCTGATGCACTGAGGTAGTTTCTTGTGCTAATAGCATACAGACTTTAAAATCTGCGCACCTTTCTGGGCTGCTACACAACACAGGTTGTAGTACAGTATTTTTCTGGAAAACAAACAAAAGAAAGCAGTTTCTCCAGAAAGAGTAACCCTCACCCCAGCCTATAGTCTTTAACTGAAGGCTTGCCTTTACTCAGAGACACTAAGTGATGGGAAATGCAGCTTTTTCCTTTGTAAGCTCTTCCAGTGATTAACTCTCACAGCTGAAAATGTCTATCACTGGTTCTGATTTGGATGTGCTTGGATTCAACTTCCAGATATTAAAACTTTTTCGTCCCACAAAGGAAATTGCACACTAAAACTGAATCTCTCTCAATCTGTTTTTTTGAAGAATTAACGGATTCTTCTTGTCTTTGAGTGCAAGGCAGTTTTTCTAGCCTTCAATTCATTTTGGTGGCTCTTCGTTGCAGTCTCTGCAGTCTTTCAAGCTCTTGACAAACAGGATACCAGAATTACGTGCTAGTATCTGTGTTGACAACAGAGCTAAAATTAATTCACTACTCCTCTGATTATATACTGAAGATCTAAGCTGCCAGCACTGTCCAGGGTGACTGCTCTGGTCCTTGTACGCTGTCACCTTTCAAACTCCTGTAGGGAGTTGATATTTTTGAGGATACAGTTCCCCACTCTGTAGGGATGGCCAGGGACTTTTGTAGTTTTTGTTCTTTGAGGTGTGATCCCCATTTGGCTGTGCCATTAAAGCACATTTTGGCTGTGTCACCACACCTGAAGGAAAATACACCCAGCTGTGGGAAATGAGAAGGACTCATGGATTCTCTTGTCTGGAGGTAGACTTTGAAACCCTGTTTCACTGAGCGACTGAAACCACTCTGTATTGCTGTCCTTTCCTCATCACTGTGCCTCTCTTTATCACCTATAAAGTGTTATTAGAAATAGTTTAAGTATATTTCTCAATTATTGTTCAAAGTGCTGAGCAGAATCATTCCTTATATAGATCCCTGCAGAACATGACTAGAAATACCCATTTATGAATACTCATTTGACAAATAATTTCTGGTACTTGTCATATAGACAGTTTAACGCATTTAGTATGTTGTATTGATAGCAGTAGCCCATGTGTCATGCAGGACTGCTTTATGAAGAATCTAAGTATGTTTCTTTGGTCCAACTTCTTTATCACACAAACTTGTAATCTTGTCAGAAAAGGAAAAGTAGACTTTCCTTATGACCAGATCCATTTTTCATGAGCCCATGTGGGTTAGTATTAATTATTTTCTCTGCCTTTGCTTCTTCATTCATTTTCAAGGCTTTTTATTATTTTTTGTTTGCAATGTCTAATATCAAGCTCCATAGCCAAAGTTAGCCTCCTGCTAACGCAGAATACGCATGTTCCCATGCTTCTGGGATTTCCATGGTGCTCCAAGATCTGTTCAAAATTAACAGCAAAATAGGCCATCTTGCTTTTTTTCTGACACTAATATAAATTTTCACCAAACTGTTATTTTGAATAATTTGCTATCTCCTCCCAGCAATGAGTTGATATTACAAAAAGTATTTTGCTTCTGGTAGGATTAAAATTCCTCTAATAGTCTGCAACCCTGAAACAAGAAAGGCTGCGTTCCCTCTGAAAAAAGAGACACCAGCATCCTGCCACCAATAGTGCACAAAAGCAAATGATGAAGAAAGCCAATTAGGAGAATATCCCCAAGAGCTGCTCCAACAGCCATCCAGTATGCTTGTACTTTCCCTTGTGTTGTTAGTATATTTTCTAATTTGCATTTGTTTTCTTTACTTTCCCTACATTCATTATTATATATGTATGAACAGGTTCATATACTCTCACATGCATATGGCTGCTTCCACATTCACTATTAATATGCATATATTTTAATCAAACTCTGTTGATTGTGGAAGAGGAACATTTTGGCCATGGCTAAGAAAAGCTATGGATACGCAGCTTCTATACCTGTTGATGCGTTTTCCCTCTACTAACCTACCTAGGGCAATGTGAATCCCAATGTAACACAACACATTAGCTCCATTGCTGGCTTGTTCAAGGGGCCCATTCACACAATCCTTTTTTTCTTCGCATTGAATAGATGCAAATTCTTATAACTAGTTTTCAACAGCCCTGTGGAATATATTTATAAGGTAGATCCATTAATGTCTTGACTGTATAGAGGTCTCTGCAAAAGAAAATGGCTTAAAAAGATGGCCAGTAGATGATAGGAATTCTGCTTATTTTATGCACTGCAATAATCTATTTAAAAGCATAAATTATTATATACTTGTAGGCCRAATAGACATGTCAGAGAGAGCAAGCCAGAGTGTCTTTGATGTGTTTGCCATTTGATGAGTGTGCTGTACAAGAGCATGTGTCATTCATTTAATTTAATGTATAATTAACAACTCCTTAACATGATTAACACTTCTTTAATCATGGCTGACATGAGAAATAGTTCATCAGTCTTTCCGTATATGCATCTTCATTGATCATTAAAATGGGAAAGCAAGCACATTTGATAGTCAGCAATCCAGCATTCTGGAAAGTTCTAGAGGATCATCCAGCATTGTACTGGTAAATCTCTAATTACACTTGACCTGAGTGACTTTAACAATATCCCTGATTTTTTTTAAAGCTGGCGTTCAGCTCTCATATTTGAGATGTTCTCCAACAGGTGGCCTTTGGCTGGACAGTTACCAAGTGACACCAGCGGCAGCAATATTCTGCTCCTGTAAATAAAATATATGGGATGTGACAGAATCGGAAGACACTATAAAGCACAAGGGAAAAGCATCCAGATCAACTGTAACCAGTTCTCTCTTTCACTGGATTTCTTTTTTAAAGATGAGCTTATCTGACCTTTGCTCTTGTCCTTAAAAAACAAATTTTGCTCTGCCTTTCTCTCCCTTTGGCCTTTATCCAAGTGTTTTTCATTTCAGAATGGAAAACACTGAGGCCCTTTTCTTCCCTCCACAAAGACTCTAGGAGAAACATTTGATTTAGAAAGTCTGTTCTCTTTTTAAAAATAAGCCACCAGYGCTTTTCAGAATCTACAGCGACTTCCTTTTCTTCTTTGGACTGCAGTGTAGACAGCRTGGTTGTGTCACCTCATATCATTGTATAAGGCCTTGATTTTTTGTTTATTTATACTAAATCAACTTGCTATGGGAAAAATAGTGTGCTTCATTCACCTCTGCTGGGTTGCTTACAGCCTCAAGACTGTTTTACAGAAGCTGATTTGACTCTTCAGGTGGTAAAGTGATCAGAAAACTCCAGTTTTCTATGAACCAGATGAAAAGGGCAAAGTGCTTCCACTGGGAAGCRAGAGGTAGTGATGAGGTCTCTTGGGAAGCAGAAAGCTGGAGCTGAATTAATCCTGGAAATACAGGGAAGCCCCTTTTTTATTATCAGACTGAAAGCTTCTCTGTGAAGAAACAATGGTGTGGGCCCTGGACATTACTCACAGGGCAGCCAGGCCTCCTGGGGTGGCTGGTCTCTGTTTTGAGACTCTGAATTTAGAAAGGGGCTAACCAACCATCTAGGTTCAGATAAAGTGTTGTTTCCTCTTAAGAGGTTTAAGTTTAGAAYGGAACTATAGCTGGGCATGCCAGTGTCTAGCACGTGTGTCCCGGAGAAGCAAGGCTCAGGGGACTCTAACTCCCTCATCACCTCTGCCAGGGTTTGGCTCCACGTCGTGTAACACAGTGGAGCCTGCAGAGCCCCCAGCCCTCATCCACTCTGGGGCTATATCCTCCCCGTCACCATGTTTTGAAATGAAATCTTCATGCATACTCAGTCAGCTGAGCAGGATGAACACTGGTACGGGTTGTCAGAGCTTCCAAAATTGCACTAGGGAAAAGTGAGGAAAGAAGGTGGTGGGCAAGATCATTCCCCTAAAATATCCTGAAGAATCAAAACCCCAAATGAGAATCCCCCTTGTTATTTTTTTCAGCTTGCTAACCAAAAACCTAGGCTCRGGAACTACAGTGACAGTAACATGAAGGAGCATTTGTAACTGTGCTTATTCTACTACTCCTGTGGGTATTGCTCTAGCAGCATAAAAGACCATCAGACCATCCCTAGACAATATTGTCTATTCAGACTAAAACCCTACTTTATAGCCATGCTTTTTCTGTGACACCTAGCCCCAGATGCCTTGCTGAATGCAGAAATTATTGGTGAATGAAGTAGACCAAGGGACTAATGATGATGAAATGAAAAGCAGATCTGCCCTCTTGTGTACAAGGCATCTACTGCATCTATTCCTAGATGAACCTGAAATGACTATACTCCCTGTAATAATAAATGCGGAARTTATACAAATGCTTTGAATGTGTTAACCTTCCCATGAAAACAAGAACGAGAAAAGAAAGGGTGAAGACTGACACTCACAATTTAAAGGTAATTTCTTCTGATAAATTAGTTTATAAACCCAAAGTTAATATGAGTAGCTTGGACAGTAGAAGCTGCTCTGAATAAATACTTAGACTACGAAACTAGGGACTATGAAAAAATGAGTAGTACAGAAACCTCTAAGGGGGAGACATCTAATTGCTAGGGAAAGTCAATCAGCTGCAAAATTCTGTTCACCCATTAAAAGTAAGCTTTTATTTTTTCATGGGTGAACAAAATAGTTTGTTCATCACGGCAGTAAGGAGTGTGCAAGGAGATTTGGGCTGAGGCAAGCATATTTTGTAAGCCTTAATTAAACCAGAAAGGGGAAGAGGGTAGCTGACTTTATAGGGTTGGAAAGGTCAGGCTGAGCTTCCCTGTCCTCCTCCTTTCAGCTATTTTTTTCTGAAACCTCAAGTCAGGTCCCTTAGTCCCTTATCTTCTCAAATCCCACGTATTAGGCATGACACTTAAAAAATGATAGTCCTGGAAAGCTTATCTGGATAACAGGATCAAAAGATCAGAGCCTCAGCAAACAATGCAGTGCAGAGAGTTTCCAGCACATGACTTGTTCTTATCCCACCACAGCACAGGGATGGAGCCAGTGTTGCATGGACCTGGAAGGTCAGCAGCATTTGTGGGATCACCTSTTTAAAAATACCCAAGAAAACATCACTTGGCTGGTTGTAACAGTAACTATGGTTTCTTCAATTAGCAGGCCAAGTTGTGCGTTTATAACCTGTTACTCATTTTCTGCTTGCAAAGAATTTAGAAACTTCTTTTCGGGTGTGGGGAGAGCCTTGAAGCAGGACTTGCTTTGGATTAGCCCTCCAGGAATAGATTTTTTTCTTTTTTTGACAATGGTAAAAAGAAAGGGCAAGGCGGCACTCCAAAGAAACCTACTAGTATACCATGGAAATACAGTTTAACAGGCCAATCTGGTGTGAAATCTGGAGCCAGTTTTAGAACTTGGGCCACAGCAAGCAGTGTGATACAATTCGTCACTACTGCTCCAACAATGCACTAGGTCTGATAGCATCAGTTTTTCTCTTCCTTACAACAAGAAAACAATTGTACTTTGGGCCTGAGGATGTAGTAATACGTAACAAAATGAATAAAATCTGTACAGCATGTAAGAATGCCATATTCCTAGAAGCAGTAAATGCTGTTTAGGTGCATTTGCCTACAGTTTTCTCGCTCCTGATTCTCTCCAGGTTCTCTGCTCAAATGTCTGTTTGTAAGTGGTCCAGTGAGATAAGCAAGAGTGATCTCATATGGATTAGACTACTTTTACCTGCAGCAAAAATTGCACCGGCAACAAATGTGACTCAGTAGACCATATCTAGTATAATTTCATTATGAAAAACCTTGGTTTTTTACCTCACAGGACAAACATGAATAAGAAGGTGAACAAAGTACATTTTCTGTTATTGAAATAAACATTATTATTCTGGTTCCCACTTCTCTGTTAATGGGTCATGAATCAATTGACACATCCTTTTACTCACTTCAAAACAGTTGCTGCAGATTTGAGGCTCTGTGGCTTTTTCCATTTGTTTTGTTATTAAACTGCATAGTCTCCATCTAACATCTGGGTTTTCAATTTGAAATAGGGTTGGGGACAAAACTGTTCAAACTCATCTTGAAGCTCTGATTCATCTTTGTTCTGGCCCTATTCTTTGTGCTGTGTGACCAGTTAAGGAATAGCTTAGCAGGCTGCAAACAGAAGATGTATGTATGTATATATGTATGTACATGCATCTCTTAAATGAGGGCAGACTGTTAGATATTTTTCTTCCTCATTTCTCATATCAGTTTTTCACACATATCAGTTTTTCAAAGGCCATAATTTTGCATAGTTCCATATCAAGTGCTTCAGGCTGCTCCTCCTTTTAGGAAACCTGTGTGAAAAATGGTTTATTGAGTCAATTTTAGTAATTTCTTCATTTGGAATCATTAGCAAAAAACTATCAACCAGAGTTGATAGAAGCAGTGACCTCATCTTGTGCACATTTTGACCACTGTGAGTGATTCTCACCCTATTGTTGGTTCAGGACTCAGTTCAGGAGATAATYCCTGCCCAGGAAGTTAGCTGAAGTGTGAGCTTACACCCCATAGCTTCATTTTGAATTTGTGCTTGTGTGTCCCCAACAGCAAATTCTTCAAGGCAAGGGCTGTCCTTACCCCCACAGAGCACTGAACAAATCAGTCACCATACTTGTCCCAGAATGAAACGATTGTGGTGCTGAAGACTAACCTTTTATATTAGCCTGACACTGAGGGAAACTTGATTCATCTAATGATTTCAGCTTGAGCTGTTTGCCATCTTTGGTGCTCCAGGGTACACCATTATATGCATTTACTCCATGTCCCTCTCTAAAACTTTAAATTTTAATTCTTCCAGCCCTGTCCTAAACCACCTGATTTTAACTTCCTGGTAAAAAACTCTGGGATTCTTGCCAAAGTTGCCTAACAAACTCCTCTGGCCCTTGTCCTGACAATTAGGCAAACATCACTCAAAGCTCCCAAGTATCTTCCATCTTCCTTCCACTTCTTTCTTTCGTAAAGGGCTGAAGCTCATGCACAGTAATGGAAGACACACAATGTTCCCCTATTAGTTGCTTCTCAGGCCACCTCGTTCTGGTGGCTATGGGACATGCTACAAGGGGCCCTGGTGAGGGGAGCCCTTGAATCCTGGAGGACTGAAAGCATGAGGAGGTTCCTTCTCACCCTTCTGCCATCAGCCATGGGCAGCACCACAGCTCCTGCAGTTATGGAGAAGTCAAGACATCGGCAAGAGGTCTTTGAGCCTTTATAGCACTAGCACTGCTACTTGCTATTTTTTCAGTGATGTCTCACTCACTTTTGGTCATATTACACTATGGATACTTTCAGCTTATATATTTTGAAAATGGGAGGAATTTGCAGTAAACTCAGCAGAGAGCAATATCTGAATGACTAATGGCAAGCAGAGGTTAATGTCCCTTAGTTTCCTCACAGGCCATCAACCCCTAAAGCTGATCATTAATTGCCTGAAATAGCCTACGTGATGGTCATTACTGCTTAATTATTCAGATGAAATGAATAATATCAATTGTAGGACTTCAGTTTTCATAATTGGAGAACTCTATCTTTTTTCTGAGACACATTCCACATCTAATCTGACATTATTTTCATCCCTGCTTTAATAAAAGATGCTTCATGCCTGTTAAGCTTTAATAAATTTGAAGATATTTCTTGCATATTGAGTACCACAGTACAGACATAGTCAGCTTACATTCAGTTATTGTCACATGACTAAACAAATAACCACAGGAATCAGTCATGACAAGCAATAAATGAATGATAGGACAAGCTGTGTCCAAACTGCAGAGCAGATGCAGACTGACACAGTCCCACTTTTTGCTTCCCCAGTCACAGGGACATGGGACACTCTGAGGCACCCTTTGAGCTCAGACTCCTGAGTTTCATTTCCTGGAAACCAGAGAGCAGGGGAAAGCTTTATTTCATTAAGTTGCCTAACTCTTACAGAGTGACCCTCCAAAACCCTCACTGCTTGAGGTTTCTCAATTTCACTCCATATTTTGCTTCAACCTCTGAGACAATGTTACAGCAGATACAGAGGCATCTACATCATGCTAGAGCTAAGTGACTACATCCCGCCTACAGCCTTTGGGATTTTACAACTAAAGCAGCCCTTGCCTAAGTAATCTGGGAACCTGATCCCACTGATAGGCATCGAGTGTTACCAAGTAAAATATGACTGACAGCTCTGAGTTCAGCACGGAAGGTAAGTGTTTGAGATTACTGCCCAGTTTTTGGCATAGTAGCCTACTAATTAGAGTGCTGCCCAGGAAATGGGAAATGAGCTAGCTCCATCTCAGACAGAGGGAGTCCAGACCTAAGAAAATGGTTTAAGCACCAGGCTATAAGTGAAATTGAGGAGGGAGTCTGTGTCCTCACCTGTAGCTCCTGGCAAAAGTGAAGAAAGGCACATGAGATTTACCAATCCATAAAGAGAGATCCTCACTCTGTAACCTGCGAGAAATGCCCTGGCCAGAGACATAGGAGATGATCCTTGACTTGCTCAGATGGGCAAAGCCCAAGTTACTTTGGCTTTGTCTTGATTAGGAAATTTTGTAGAGTGCCTCAAATCTACGTGCTTATCTCAGCTGTGCCCCAAATCCAGGAATCCACTAACCCTACTTCTTCCACCCATATTTTCCACAGAAGGAAGTGTGTGTGTGTGTGTGTGTGTGTGTGTGTGCGTGTACGACTGGTGAGCTCCAACAGATCCCTGCTATGGATATGCCGGGCACTGCTATCCCAGCTATACCTCTTTCCATCCCAACAGGAAAGTCTACACAGTCTTTGTGAATCCAGAGCTAAATGCATTGTACACTTGTTAGCTCTCAGGAAGGGTATTTGACCTCAAAATTATAGAGACACAATGTGCCAAATTCATCCCAACTCAACTGAAACTCYGTGCAAGAAATGACACACCAGATCTTCCCTACAAGAATACCTATGCAATAGCAATGCACAATTCCCTCCTAGGTAAGTTTTACAGGGTGAAACTCTGTGACCTGCAGAGTGGAAGAGATCACACTTGTCAGTCAGTGGTTTCTTCTGCCTGAGGATTAGTGAATTTGTCAGGCTGTACAGTCAGGAGAAAAGAAGCACCAGAAGCCAACCCAAGCATGACAGTTGAATATCAAAGGTTAAGTGAGGTTTGGATCCATGTTTTTCACACAGTACATCAAAAGTCACTTAACAGCTATTAGTTTTCATAGCCCAACCGATGCTCAGATTCCAGAAGCTTGTTCTGCCCATGTATAGTGCAAGGTGTGGGGTTTAGGATTCTTATCTTTCAATGTATGAAATTATTTGCAATCTGATTGTCCTTTATAAAGTACTATTATTACTATGTTTACATTCATTTAGAAGCAAAAATATAGGATAGTCCTGTATGCATTACACTTGACAGTTCTTGCTGAAGGCAAATTGGCATACCAGTATACTGGCCTAGAAATGTATGTGGGCAAAACAGACCTACTGATTAAAAGAATGGGCATCACCTCTTCAGGCACTTCTACTATGAACAACATTTTGAGAATGCACTTCTGTTTCTGTTTATCTATCTGTGTGCGTACAAGTAATGGCTTGACAAACAGTGTTGCTCAGACAGAGCTTATGTCCTGAACAACATGTTCCCAACAGGATGCTGCCATTGGATCTCTTTGAGAAATTGGCCTTATGTGCATAAGAACACTTTCTTAATCAGCCTAGAGAAGCAAAGAGGATGCTGGTGTACAAGCAACATCCTGCAGGATTTCATGTTGCACAGATCTGCTTCTCAATATAGCACTTTCTGCAGATTCTGCTGAACGGAATGGGATGTGAGCCTCCTACATTTTGATACACAGCTAAATGCTGTGCAAGGTTGTAAAGAAAAAGTGGGGACAAGGAAAGGTATTTGCTAGGGACTATACAGCTTAAGGGACTCCATATGGGCGTGTTTGAACTGGTAAATTAAACAGGGCCAGGCCGTAAGCTTGAGCACTGTTCCCTCAGATGTTCATGCTGTTTATCAGTAGCATGCTCCCTAAACAAGTTTGGCCAAGGCAATCAGCATTCCCGTACATACTGCCTGGGTGCAATTCAGAGGTTAGGATGTGCAGGGACAATCCCAGTATGAGTCTGGGCAATGGCCACACTAGGGGTTTTTGAAAGTGGGCGGGAGAGGCAGTGGGGTTTAGCTGTGTGGATAAGAGCTATGCTGTGCCACTTGGCTTCCAAACTAGAATCAGTCCCTTCTCCATTTTACATGAAGTGTAGACATAACCTACRGGCCTAAATATTGTGAAATTTGTATTCCCAGCCCTTGAAGAAATTTGTTGTGTGGCATCTGGATCACCACTGGGTTTGCACAGATTGGGATTCCTGGGTACCCTCTGAGGAACCTGAGGTGCCCACTGCTGTCAGGTGAGGAAAGCCAGGTAAGGACAGCTGCAGGAGGCCTCAGCTTCTTCTGAGAAGCTCTAGCAGCTGCTACTGAGCTCTTTGGGTTGCCCCTGCTTGGATGGTATTGGGACACTTGTTCCAGCTGGTTCCTGCCTAGGGATGGTCACGTACCCTTTTAGCCAGTATTCAGGAGAGGCCTATATAAGAGCCAGGCCCAGAGAACAGCTAACAGGTACAGCAATTTGTGTTACAATTTGTGGAGAAGGGTGCAAAGAAGGGTTTGGCAACCTCAACCAGACCAGCACACACAAATCCAGCTGTGGGCATAGTCCCCAACAGCTGCTGGAGCAGCTGTCCCTGCAACATCAGAGGCTTCTACTCAGACAGAGCTTCAGCAGGAGGATGCAGCTTTGCACATCTCAAACTGCAGGGAGGGCCTGGGGCCTCACAATGAGTCTGGGGCTGGTGGTCTCTTTGGCTGCAGGAGGTACGCAATGGTCGAGGAGCTGAGCCGCCGAGTCAAGGAACTGTGGGAGGGGGTCAGCAGGCTGTGCGACATCAGAAACAATGAAAAAGAGATTGATCAGACCTTCTCTGAGACTCTGTGCCTTCAGGAGCTCAAACTCCCACTGTAGCAGAGGGGCAGGCAGAGTCAGTGCCTAACAGGTCAGAAAGTGGAAACTCCCACGGTGGTGAAGGCTGGAAGCTGGTGACTTCTGGCACTTCTTCCACCTGAAGACTTGCAACTTTGGAAGAGGTTCACTCCCCTTGTAACTGTGCAGGAGCTGGGAGCATTCTGAAGTGGAGCATCGCTGCCAGCTGAACCTTGGCCACACCAGAGCACCAGGTGAAAGTGGCAACTGTTAGTAGTGGGAGACTCCCTGCTGCAGGGTATAGAGGTCCCCATCTGCTGACTTGACCTGACATCTAGGGAGGTTTGCTGTTTGCCAGAGGCTCACATTCGGGATGTTGTGGAGAGGCTGCTGAGGCTTGTCCAGCCCTTGGACTATCACCAGCTGCTGCTTTTCTATGTGGGCGCCTATAATACTGCCAGGAAAGTAACAAGCATGACTACATGGCTCTGGGCATAAGGGACAAGGGCGTGGTCCAGGTGGTGGTCTCCTCGAGCCTGATGGTGAAGGGGAAGGGCCTGAGGAGGACCAAATGCATCCTGTGGATCAACAATTGGTTGCACAGCTGGTCTCAACAGCAGGGTTTTGATTTCTATGACCATGGGACCCTCTTCAAGGACTGACAACTGCTTAGTAGAGATGGGATCCACCTCACAAAGTAGGGTAAAAGTATTTTTTCCAACAGGCTGGCCAGCTTGGTAAGGAGGGCTTTGAACTAGGAATGATGAGGGTGGGAGAGAATGACTAACGGTCAAGTAAGGAAATGGTGGACAAGTCTGGCAACCAAAGGGTCTGGGGTGATGTAAACAGAAGGGACTTCTTAATCAACAAAACAGGACTGAAGTGGAATTGCCCCAAGCATATGCAGGTAAATAAGGACGTGCCTATGGAACTACATTATGGGAGAGCTCTCACGCTCTTCTAGGAAGTCAAGACACTGCGGTGCCTCTTAAGTGCCTGTACACTAATGCATGCACTATGGGGAACAAACGGGAGGATTTAGAATTCTGCATGCAGTTAAAAGGTTACGATCTCATTGGGATAACAGAGGTGTGGTAGGATGGCTCACACAACTGGAGTGCTGTGATGGATGGATACAGGCTCTTTAGGAAGGACAGGCCAATCAGATGAGGAAGGGGAGTCGCCTGTTATTTGGGAGAGCAGTGGGAATGCATGGAGCATTCTGACTGGGGAGAGGTAAGGGGTTAGTCAAGAGCTTATGGGTCAGGATTAGCGGACAGACGAGCATGGGTGACATTGTAGTGGGTGTCTGCTAAAGACTGCCAGATCAGGAAGAAGTAGATGACACCCTCTTCAGAATTCACAATTGGAAGAAGCTTCATGTTCACAGGCCCTGGTCCTCAAGGGGGACTTCAGCCTCCCTGATATCTGCTGAAGGGGCAACACAGCAGGGCACAAACAGTCAGTCAGGTTTCTAGAGTGCATTGATGACAACTTCCTAACTCAGGTATCAAGGAGCCAACAAGGAGAGGTGTTCTGCTGGATTTTCTATTTACAAACAAGGAAGAAATGGTTGGAGGTGTGAAAGCTGGGGGGCAGCCTTGGCTACAGTGACCACGAGATGGTGGAGTTCAGGATCCTGCAAGGACAAAAAGCATTATCACAACCCTGGACTTCAGGACAGTGGACTTCATCCTGTTCAGGGACCTTCTTGGTAGAACCCCACGGGATATGGCCCTGAAGGGAAGAGGGGTCCAAGAGAACTGGCTGATATTCAAGGAACACCTCCTCCAAGCTCAAGAAAGGTCCATCCCAACAAGCAGGAAATAAAGCAAAGGTAGCAGGAGGCTTGCATGGATGAACAAAGAGCTCCTGACTAAACTCATATATAAAAAGGAAGTGTACAACAGGTGGAAGCAGGGACAGGTGATCCAGGAGGAACATAGAGCCACTGCCTGAGCATGCAGGAATGGATTAGGAGAGCTAAAGCCCAACTAGAGCTGAAACTGGTGAGGGACATGAAAGGCAACAAGGAAGGCTTCTGCAAGTCCATAAGCAGCAAAAGGAAGGCTAGGGAAAATGTGGGCCCACTGCTGAATAGGGCAGGGGCCCTGGTGACAAACACCACTGAAAAAGCAGAGGTAGTGAATACTTTCTTTGTCTCAGCCTTTACTGGTAAGACCAATCCTCAGGAATCCCAGGCCCTTGAGACCAGAGGGGAAGTGTGGAGGAAAGAAGACTTACCCTTCATGGAGGAGAATCAGGTTAGGGAACATTTACACAAACTGGATATACAAAAGTCCATGAGCCATGATGGGATGAACCCACAAGTGCTTGAGGGAGCTGGCCAATGTCATTGCAAAGCCACTCTTGATTATCTTTGAAAGGTCATGGAAATTGGGAGAAGTTCTTGAGGACTGGAAGAGAGCAAACATCACCCCTAACTTCAAGAAGGGCAAGAAGGAGGACCCAGGCAAGCCTCACCTTGATCCCTGGGAAGATGATAGAGCAACTAATCCTGGATACTATTTCCAGACATGTGAAGGACAGGAAAGTGATCAGTGCAAGTCAGCATGGATTTATGAAGGGGAAATCATGCTTAACCAACCTGATAGCSTTCTGGTATGAGATGACTGGCTTGGTAGAAGAGGGGAGAGCAGTGGATGTTCTTTACTTTGACTTTAATAAGGCTTTTGACACTGTCTCCCAAAACATCCAATACTATTTAACATCTTCATTAATGACCTGGACTATGGGACAGAGTGCACCCTCAGCAAGTTCACAGATGATACAAAACTGGGAGGAGTGACTGACATACCAAATGGTTGTGCTGCTACTCAGAAGACCTTGACAGGCTGGAGAAATGGGCAGAGAGGAACTTCATGAAGCTCAATAAAGGGAAAAGCCAAGTCCTGCTCGTTGGGAGGAATAATCCCATTCTCCAATACAGGCTGGGGTATGACCAGCTGGAGAGCAGCTTTGCAGTAAAAGACCTGGGTGTCCTGGTGAACAGCAAGTTAAAATGGGCCAGGGGTGTGCCCTTGTGACAAAGAAGGCCAACAGCATCCTGCATCAGGAAGAACATTGTCATCAGGTTGAGGGAGGTGATCCTTCCCCTCTGCTCAGCCCTGGTGAGACTGCATCTGGAGTAGTGTCCAATTCTGGGCTCCCCAGTGCAAGATTTACTGGAGCAAGTCCTGTGCAAGGCCACAAAGATGACTAAGGGATTGGAGCATCTCTCATACAAGGAGAGGCTGAGGGAGCCAGGACTGTGTAGCCTGGAGAAGAGAAGGCTCAGGGGGATCTTATCAATGTATATTGATATCTGATGGGAGTGTGCCAAGAGAATGGGGTCAGATTCTTCTCAGTGGTGCCCAGTGACAGGACAGGAGGCAGTGGGCACAAAGTGAAACACAGGAAATTCCGCTTGGACACAGGAAAATTCTTCTTCACTGTGAGGGTGGTTGAACATTGGAACAGGTGGCCCAGAAAGTTTGTGGAGTCTCCATCCTTGGAGATAGTTAAAACATGACTGGACGGGGTCCTGGGCAACCTGATCTAGCTGACCCTGCTTCGAGCAGGGGGTTGGACCACGTGATCTCCAGAGGTGCCTCCCAATCCCAACTATTTTGTGATTCTCTTAGCAGAAAGTTGTCTTCTGTTAGATTGGTGCTCTGGAGCAGCTGTATATAAATGCATTGAAAATGATAAGAGAAATGCACAAGAATTTAGCTCCTCAGATCTTGAAGATATTAAAACAAGTCAAGTCTGAAACCTGTACATATAACATTTAGTTTACTGGATAATATAGCTAACAGTTTTGTATGGGGGTCACTGGCAGCCTGCAGTGACAGAGAGGAACTCACAGAGGTTACAGCAAAGATCTGAATTAAAAGAAGTCAGTTTGGAATGATTTCCAAAACAACAAAAAAGAGACTTTGCTGGGGAGGGCCCAAGGCTGTTAGAGGAGGATTAAGATCCAGGTGCCCTACTTTCCTGCTCTCTCCCTGCAGCAAGAGACAGTACAACTATACAGAAACCTTGTGTTCACTCTGTATTCAAGTTTTTCACCAGCTACTCAATAACTTTTGCACTATCACCAAGAAAGACCAAATCTTGAATGTCATCCTTGTTTTCTTTTTGGTCTGTTATTTATTTTCATTCTAATTTTTCTCCAGTGACAGAAACAGGCTGTCTGGTTTGAAGAGTTTACTGGCAAAATGAAGACGTTATGCAGAAACCAGGGGGAAACAGATAAACTGAGAGGAGGAGGAAGAGGAATGGCCTGCGTCTCCTTGGTACATCCCTGTGACAGCTCTCCTGCATATGTCCATTACAGACATCCTGAGGTTGTAGTGTATTATTGCTGCTGTATTGCTGCACTGCTTGTCAGTTCAATGACATAAGTGAGCTCCCTGATGGGTGAAGATCAGAATGCAAAAAGCTTTCTGTGGAGGTTATTTCATGAATGGAGAGCAGCAAAAAGGATGACGCTCGAATAGGAGTGAGAAATGGAGAGTGAAAGGATACCACAATCTTTATCAGAGTAAGGGGATATGAAAGGAAGGTCAGCAAGGTATTTGATGGGGCAGAGTCACACAGGGCCTTGGTCATGAAGGGGAAAGGTCTGAATTTTTTAAAGCTGTGTGATAGAGGGAACACAGGGTGGGACCATGAGGGGGCAGACAGGTGGTGTGTTCAGTGTGATGGAGACCTTTCCTTTTAACTCATCCAAGAAGGAGGTCAGCAACTGGGAAATTTCTTTTGGTCCAGATGTGTAGGCTCCTTCCTTCTTTACAAATATTGCTTTGGGGAAATCCCATGGACTACAGGATTCTTAGGATTTGTTTCTCACAGCTTCACTTATATTTGCAATAATTCTCCATCCTTGTTTGCACACTAAAGTTTCTTACAGCTCATCTCTGTGCTGCTCCAAAAGCAGAGGTATAACTATGAAATTTGGGGGTGGGGGCGGTAGCACTACACCTTTGCTCCTATTTATAGGTGGCTCCTATTCAATCAACCAAGCGATTGTGTCTAATGTCACTCATGCCATGTCACGGCATGGGATGGAGGTGTGACGCATCAGGCAGGCATGTCACCCATACTTAAAGAAGCCCTGATCAGTGGCACACTCCCCTACAAAAGTCTAGCATCTCCCGTGTCCTGGGACCTTTCATTTCAGACATGTCTCCTAATCTCATGTTGCCCCTTGCATCAATGGAGAAGAGATTTGAAAGAACAAAGGAAACAAAAAACTTTTAGACTTCCACTTTCTCCATTGAATTAATCAGCTCTGACAGATTTGTGGCTTCCTATGACCCTGAAGTTTTRCTTTCTGCTAGCACATCAGGCACTGATTTTCCTCTTTCTTTCTCCTGCAGCAGGCATTATAGTGATCTTTCTCAAAACTGACAGGGACAGGGCTTATTTCCAGTAAAAGGGCATCATATTTAGCTGTGCAGGGTAAGTGAGATTAGGAGAATAGGTACATGGGAATAATGAGAGCTCAAAGGGCAGCAGACTTTCAATATATTTATATAGTTAAATGTAACAAGTTCAGACACTATCATTTATTTTTTCATTGTCCACAAAAAAACCCTCTCAGTTTGCTTCTTTTTCTTTTTGTGAGTGCTTTCCTATTTTCCTTAACCTCTGTGTTGCAGTGTTGCTAGACTGTGTACATGAAGATACATTTCCTGCCCTGGGGAAGATCCCAGATAAGCAGAGAAGTGACATACAAATGGCAAGGGGGAGAGAGCGATCTAATCGACTGGCCTCAAGCTTTGTACATTATGATAGGACAAGAATACAGAGCAAAGGCAAGCAGGCATCTGTCTGCTGAAAGATGCACACTGCTCTCCCCGATCTTTTGTTTGTCCTTGTCTTTTCATTCTCTTCTCCCTTACGCCCTTCCTTGTGCTTCTCATGCTGAGATGGTGTTAGACTTGGGGGAGGCATGGCAAGGACTGAAGTGTGGCCCATGCACATATTGATTGGTTTGCTTGTTTTCTAATTTAGTTTACTGGCTGTCTCTCTCTCTCCTCACGGCCTTCAGCCCTGGACTGTAACTAGGCTGCTCCTTGCTAAATTTGGCTCCATTCCTTTCCTACTCTCTGGTGAATACCTAACACCTGCTGATGGTTTTTGGCTTTTTGTCATTTTCATATGCTTTCCATATTGTGTGCAAGGATGGAAGAAAGGCTCTTCTCCTCCCCTTCTCTCGCCACCCCTAAACCCCTTTTCAGGTGTAGAATCTGAACTCAGCAATATCAAAGCATTTCCTGTATTCCTGCTTCACTATATGGTTCATCTTTAGGTGGAGTGAGTGAAGGGACAGCTAAAAATAATTCCCTGGATTGAAATATTTTGTTTTGAAACTTTGGATTCCAACTGGGTCTTTATTTTTAAAATTCCCCTCTTTAAAACATTAGATGCTTGAAATTTAAGAAGAAAAAAGCTGAATGCCTTTGTTCCAGGGCAAATTAAATATTACTTGTTTTTTCTTTTTTACAGCCATTTGGTCAAGCTGGAAAATCATCTGGAGGTGTATGAATAACCTCAGGGCTTTTTGTCTCTTTCCCCTGCTCCAAGTGAGCCATAAATACAGAAATAAGACAGAACCGTCCCAGTGGTGCAGTGTAATCACGGCGGTGATCTAAGAGCGCAGCTGGTGTCACTGAGCCTGCCCAGCCGCATGGCTGGCTCCTCCTCGCTGCCTGCATGCATTGCGCTGAAGGATATTGCTCTGCAGGCAACTGGAGAAGGGGCAGCAGGGGTGCAGCAGCCTGACCCTGCAGTGTTGCATGCAGGAGCCCTTACACCGTCAGCGCTAGGACCGGGACAGGTATGGGTGAATTTTCTCTGAGCTGAATCAAGTGTGACCGAGAGCGGAGTCTGGCCTCTGAGCTTCCCGCTTAGCACCGCCAGACCTTGGACTTTGTTTCAGCCTTCGGAAATGCACCGTCATGAAGAAGCTTTGGGCTATAGAAGCTCTGAGTCACCAGGCTGTGACAACACCCATGGTGAGCACTGTGGTCCGGCGAGGGGAACTGCAAAGCGTTCCCACTGGTGTCGTGACATGCTGGGCTTCACATAGCAATGTGGCAGTGGGGCCCAGCTGACCAGCTCTTCCCCTTCATCTTGAGGGGTGCTGCAGTGGGACCCCAACAGGAAGGGGAACCTCACGCACCCCTTATACAGAACCACAGTGGGTGCTTCAGACATACAGACTCCAAGGTGATAAAGCCCCTGGGACAAAGCTCTAGCAGAATAACAATACAGTAGGAGATCTCAGAGGTCTGACATGAATGTAGGAAACTTCCTCTACCCATCAATATCCTGTCCTTGAGAGGGTTAGCCAGTGGAAAGACAGGCACGTGGCAAGGCCTGTCTTCTCTTCTGATGTCTTTTTCCATCCTCCTTTCTCACAGCGAGTCCTGGGAAGAGCTGTCAGACCATAGCTATTCATTTCACACCTCTCTGAGATAGCTAGAACAAGGGTCCTGGAGWGATGAGTTGCACTCCTGGCTTGCGTCCAGACCGCCTGAGTGCGCTTGGACAAGTCATCAAATTCTCCAGTGCTCCTCCCTACCAACCCCCCTTTAACAGAGCTCGTTTTTTCTCTCTCCAGCACTTTTCCTTCTCTGCAACAACTGTAGGCTGTTCAGTCTGGATTCACCCTACTTGATGTATATAACTGAAGTGCCAGGTAAATGGCTTGTTCCTGTCATTGTCTCTATTTATAGACCCTGGAAGGACAGAGACAGGCACTTGCAAAGGGCGATTCAGATATGAGGTGGGATGTACTGGTGTAGCATGAATCTCAGCTGCAAGTGCCTTTCTCTGAGTACACAGTGCCTAGTATAAGGAGCTCAGTCATAGCTGGGACCTGGATGGTACAACAAGTTAAAAAAGTACAGTAGCAAAGTGACTTCAGAGCTGGACAGTCTTCAATTAAATGTGTGAAATGKGGTGGAGACTTCATATCCATCTGTTGAGAGGACTTTGGCTGCTATCTATAATGAAGTTCTTCCCAAAAGTATTTTAATTGCTTAGCCTTAGRATCAATTGTATATTCTCTGAATTCTCAGAGAGAACTGTAGCTACCACTGCACAGACTTTCTTCTGATACCACATTGCACTAAAAGCAACGTTACCTTTTTTAGGATGCAGATAATAAAAGATAAAGATTTTTATAGTAACTTTTGAATTTTCTATTCAAAAACATCTAACTAATTTCATTAATACAAACCAATGTGAGCTTGGAAAGGCCATCTTTGCTGACCCAGCTCAAAAAAATACCAAGATTTAAGCAGAGGGAAGGCTGCAGTGACGTCAGTGGGTTTAGAACTAAGGACAGACTAGTGGGATCCACATGAACATAAGGCCAATGGTGAGCTGACATGCTTTAGCAGGATGGAGCCCAGCTGTCAAACTCACTGAGGTAAGCTGATTTCTTTGCAGGACTGTGAAGAGGACACGTGTGCTCTTACAGCTCATCCCCTTCCTTCAACTCCATTAGTCCTATTCCTCCCACATCAGACTTGATAGGGGAAGGGTTTTGTTGCGCTTTTGAAGGTATAGGAAACTAAACCACATTTTTCTAGGTAGTTTAGGAGAGAGGATTGTTGATCCTAGCCAAAACCCCACCCTGCAATTTTTCACACCACTGGAGGACTAGAAGGGAGATGGAGCCTTGCCTGGCCCCCTTCTCTGTCAGAGAGCGGTCTGGCCCCTGAAGGAGTGAGGGGTAAAACCTTCCCTGTTTGTGCTCTCAAACCAACACGGCAAAAGTAAAACCTGAGATATACTCCACTGGACAACAGACACACAAGGACACACCTCGAGAGTCTGGGCAGGAGAGGGGGGCAGCAGTTATGGTTGTTTCATAGCAGTAAAACAGTTTGGTTGTTGCTTTTACCTGACAGCTGTCTGACAACAAGACTAGATTGCAGGAAATCTTATCCCAAACCCAGCACTGACTTGGTTATGTAAATTCGTGTGAGTTGATTGATTTCCTTTTCCATGGCTTCTCCCTCAGTAATATGCAGTTAATATTTATATATACTTATTTAACAAACAGTTTATATGTATACACTTCATTGCAGTTCTGCAGATTAGTTAACCAAAATAGGGCCAGACTMTTCCTTGACTGCAGATTTTTATGTGTGTAAATGTGACCTCAACTTACCTGCTGCGAAGTGCTCGTGCAAAGTGAGAATTAAGTTGAACTTAATAAAGAAATCCTTGAATGTTACAAGAGTGTATAATTTTGAGTATGTTATTTTAGATCAGTAGTACTGAAAAATAAAACCTCATGGCAGAATGCATGGCAAGGACACTCTACAAGTGAGTAAGYACATCTACTTACATCCCTAAGTATGTCTCTACCGACCATATTGTTTGCATGACTGCATTCATTCAATCAACTTAATGTCATCTAAAGACATACTTAAAGCAGATTCAGTGCTTGGTAAAAATCCAACCATAGCTAAGCTCCAGTCTGATTCTTAATAGGAAACAATAAACGGTGCCTACATTTTTAATAATCATCTTTTACGAAAGGTACCTATTTAAAGTGATGGGCTTGTAGAGCCTGCCTTTTACCGCCAGGGGTCATGAGCAAAACAGCGCAGCTCGACCACTGATTTCCTCACTAACCATCCTGAAGGGAGAGAAGTGGAAGAATCAGCAAAAATATAGCTTCATTCACAGTAAGTAAAATGAAGACTACAATATTCAGGATCCTAAGCAATTTAGAGGGAAGGTGGCAAGGTTACCAATGCAACCATCAGTTTTTGAGTGTGGGAGCTGGGAGACAGGCAGCAAGAAGATACGCTATTCATCCTCTGCGAACACAGATTTGTTGACATTTGTTGCCCTTTTATGTTTGCTTATTCATGAACAGTACCGTAGGAAACTTGTTGTGTTTTTCAATAACGTATGCAGAATCTAAAAGCCCTGTAGAAACCTGTGTGAATATTCAAAAAAAAAAAAAAAAAAAAGCACTTGCAGCTTTCCTGAAAATGCTTTTACTGTTTGCAAACACATTTATGGAATACTAAAAAAGTGTCTGAGCAAAATCAGCAACTGAGAGAGGGAATTTTACTAGCCATAAAGCCTGGATCAGTTCAGGGAGAAGAAACAAGACCACATGTTTTCACTGACCAGCCATATGACATAAAAACTGGAAGAGCTGCAGAAAACTTAGCATGAAAATCAGCTTAAGTATATCTATACTGTAAAACTTTAAACAGTTATTAGAGTCACAGGCTGTAAACTATGTGCAGATAATTTTCAAAAGAAAATGTGTTTTTTTTGTCAGACAAATTATTCACAATGAATAACTTGATCCTCTCTCCCTCTTGCCTTCATGAACATTTGTCTATGAAGTATGTTGGAAAAGAGAGGACTGAAGATGGCAAAGCAAAATTGTCATTTTTTTAATTCAAAAAATATCAAGCCAAGCAACTCTGCTGTAGGAAAAGTACCACAATTCTCCTGTAAAGCACCATCTTGTCCTGGCCAGAGCTCTGTGCACTGTCACTTACTGGTGGCCAGAATTAGTCATCTTCCTGTGAGAAATAGATATGAAGAGACATAAATGGCATTAGACATAGAAGGAATGACACTAATGAGCCAGAATTTCCCAACTCCCCCTGCAGTTTTACAACTCTATATACACACTTTTGCTATAAGTAAGAAGGAGTAGTTATATTCCTGTTTTAAAAAAAGCAGGTGCTCTGAGAAAGTCCCACAGTCAGTCTTTCCTGAGAGATAAAGTTCTCGAAGAAAATGAGGTTTATTTTTCAAAAATGGCAAAACACATTTCTGAGCAGTGGCTAAAAATATGCTTCATCTTGCAGTGAGTTATTACTTACCACTCTAAAAGAGAAGTTTATTACAGAAATCCTGACAGCTCATTAACTACCTTACTAAAGAATGGTTGTGCTGTAATAAAACTCTCATCACTCCATCTCTACAGCAAAAGAAAAGATAAAATGAACCGACTGTTTACATATTGCATTCAATCAACAACTGTAGAAACAGAGGCCCTCAAGTCCCAAGTTAGTGTCATGGCCATGTTGCCATGAGCCCTGGGTAATGAATGTCTTCTGCAGAGAAAGGCCACCAGGGCTCCTCCTTATCTGCCCCACCGTTGTGGGAAGGTGCCAAGGAGCAATCGTTGCAAGCAGCTTGTTTAATCCTTGTACCGCTTGGCCACCTCCTTCAGCGCTTCTTGCACACCTCCATCAATTAGGATTTCTTCCTGCCTCACCATAACAGGGGGCTCCTGGGGTGGGGAACGGTTTCTGAGACACTTGCTATTTCTAGCAGCTCCCCACAGAAAAGTGCTGGTCCACCTTCTGTCACTCTAAAGCAGCATTAACCTTCCCTGACAGAGATTTGTTTAACCTGTTTTTAAAAATCTCCCATGAAAGAGGTTCGACAATATGTGTAGGTTTGAAGATTTAACTACATTTTCACTGATGCAAATCAGGCCAATTACCTTTTGTTCTGCTCTTAGACAGAGAGAAAGTTTGATCTCCCTTGTTTTTATTATAACCTTAATAAGCTGAGGGATGAGTATGTGTTCTTGACCTACCCTCACCCCTATCCCCCCGTCTTCCCCAGACTAAGCAAAGTGAAATCCCTGAATTTACTCATAAGTAATATTTTCTAACTCTCCTATCATATTTATTTTTCTCCTCTGGTCTCTGCACATGTTGTCATACCTTTCTTTAAAGTGTGGTTGTCAGACCTGGATAGAAAAATGCTCTAGCTGAGGCCTTATCATTATGCATCAGAGCATGTTAAATATTTTTGGTGTCTTGCATATCACATTCCTGTCAATAAATCCAAGAATGGGAGTTGTCTTTTTTGCAGCACCATCACACACACATTTTTAGTTTGTGAAACACAAGAACTGCCAAATCCTTTTACACTGTGCTGGTGACATTCTGTTAGTTCTCCATTGTGTATTTGTGCATTTAAGTCTTATGACTAAAGGAAGCATTTTGCATTTCTTTTTACTGAATTTTATCTTGCAGACCTTGGATCACTTCTCCAGCCTGTCAAGATCATTCTRAATTTTATCCCTGTCCTCCAAAGTACCTGCATGCCTTCCAAGCTTGGTGTCAGCTGTGAATGATAGAAAAACATTTTCTGTTCCATTGCTTAACATAACCAACCCTAAGGCAAATCCCTGCTGACCATTACTTGAAATGCATCCCAGTTTGACAAAAGTGCTTATCTCTCTGAGCCTGTTTTTCCCTCAGTGTGTGGTGTAGGTACCTTGCAATGATGTCATGTAGAGACTGGGTAGGAATCAGATGCAGGTGTCTAAATTCACACCTGCTTTTTAAGTGTCTACTTGTGAGCTAAGTATTCAAGTTGCTGTTGCAGTCAGTGGAGCCCAGAGAGCTGTTCTGCTCATCTTCAGGCAGACTCTGCTTGGTCAGACAAATTTGTCCCCAGGCTCCCTTGGCTGTACTGACTAATGGCTCTGTTCAGTTGTCCACAAATAAGTGTACAGTGATGCCCTTAGGGGGGCTGTATGGGACTGGCAGATCTGACGCTGGGCCTATGGCAGGTCCATCCCCCTTTGGAGTGGGAGCTGGAGGTCAGTCAGGATGTCCTAAGGCATCTCAAAGACTACTAGGTGCCTTTATGAGAGCAACTGCATTGAGGCCTAGATCTCTTCACCACACAGGAAACTTAGACATCTAGGTTACATGTAGACACCTACATGGTGAACAACAGAAATTTATATGCACGTATCTGAAGTTGAATCTTGTCCTACCTATCTCCAGTTTTGCTTAGGGGAATGACACGTGGTCATGCAGTGTGAAAAGCCATATGAAGGTCAAAGCAAATCATGTCTGTTGTTACCCCCTAGGCCAACTATTTAGTCAAAGACTGAAATTAGATTGGTTTGACAAGATTCTTCTTCTTGATAATTCCGTAATGGCTGTTTTTCAATCACTGTTTTAACCTTTAGGTGCTTTTATGGTGTTTGCTTAATAATTTGGTCTATGCACCAAAGTTATACATATTCTCTGAACTCCAGTTCGTAGGTGTCTCCCTCCTCTCCCCTTTTAAAAATATGTACCATATTTGCCCCTTCTGCAGTTCACTGAGATCTCCCATAAGCTCTTGAAGATAATTGCTAGAGTTTCCAAGATTGCTTCAATTTTCTCTTTGAGTATCCCAGTGCATGTTTCTTTGGGTGTTACTGATTTGAATACATTTATTTTATTTAAATGTTGTTTAACCTATTCTTTTGCAAGTTAATCCTGCTTTTCTATTCACTTATTAAAATTAATTATGTTAAATATCTAGTCCTAATTAACCTTTTTAGTGATGACTGAAACAGTTGAATACTTTGGCCATTGTTGCCCTTCTCCCTAGCAAATTGCTGGACCCGTGCTTTTCTTTGTCTTCCTCTTACTTTCCATGTATTCCTCATTGTCCTCAGTGTCCCTTGCTGTTAATTTTACATCTTGGCCATTCCAGAATTAATATTTCATACTATGGATGTGAGAATGAGTGGAGAAGTGCTGTTCTTCCCTCCAAAGGACCAGATGCTGGAGTCAGTTACCATTAATATTATCTAACAATAGTATGAAAACCAGCAATGCTGATTTTTGTCTTTAGTGTACCAGTGTTATATTGTTGCTTGATTAACTCAGCAAATGTACACAAAATGACAGATGAATTTTTTTTGCAGGATGTTATGCAATAGTCTTTACGTGGTAATGGACTACATGAGACAAAATTGAAGGATATAGGCTGGTTTAAACACATTAAGTCTTGCATCTTTGCTTCCATCATCTATTTTCAGGTTATTAAGATCATGTTGTTGCCATGTTTTCACTTGTAGTCAACCCAAATAGCAATCTAGACATTAACAATAGCTATTAAACAAGGTCATGTTGGAAAAATGACTATTTTTTGTTGGTAAATTCTGATCCACTCCAAATGTTTATTCAAATTAGTGAGAATTTTCTGGACTTGTTGGGAGTGTCCAGCAGCAGAGGCCAAAAAATAAAGGCAACTAGCTCATCATTCAACATGGTTGTGATTAAAGCTTAAAATGGTCTTGGATGCAATCTTTTGAACTCCAAATTATGGCTCATGTGATAGATTGATGCAGAAAAGGTTTACACTTCATTATGTTGTAAGGTGATGGATAAGCTGGCAACTCCATTTGATCAGTGAAGTGTAGGAACAGGTCAGATGAAGAAGCAGACTGAGCAGGTTGAGAAATGAGGATATAAAGTTAATTGTGGCCAAGATTAATTTCCTTTATAGGACTATGTGCGAGAAGGATTTGAAATAGTTTGGAAGGTGTTTCTAATTTCAGAAGCCAGTGATAGTATTTAGTGCTGCACACGACTTCAGGCACATAAATTTAATCTATAGATTTCAAAGCACTTTGCAAACATGGAAGCTGTTAATATTCTTGTTCTGCTTTGGAAGGGGAGGCACTGACAACTCTAGCAAACTGCTGCTTTGCCCCAACTTTTCCCACAAGTCCACAGCAGGGCCAGTGCAGAATCCTGCTGTCCCAGGTTAATCCATCCACAGACCTCAGACACACAGCACCCACTTTGCTTGTAATATCTTTGGAGAAAACTGTAAACAGGGTCTGTTCTTCCTGGAGAATTAGAGTTGTGCCAACTTGTCTCAGCGGAACGTTATTTAATTGACAATTTCCTCTGATAGTAGGACTCTGAGCATGTAGTATCCCTGCAAATCAAAAGAAGATTTAAGAGTGAAGTCTGTCTGCAGCCAAATAGAAGGACACAGGAGTGCCTTTGATCACATCTTGGTGCTGTGTCAGGATGAGATCCTGGTAAGTAGCATCTCTGTCTTCAGTTTTCATGGTTTTCATGGGAAAGAAGCCTGGATGTAGAGGCCTGATGGAAGCTGTGGTACACTCCAGCCTGGTCCCCCCTCTCGGTGACTGGTGAGTCAGGATCTTGGACTGTGCAATAACACACTTGCCATACAATTGCCTTTGTGCATCTGCTGTGCGAAACGCAGATGCATTTGAACAAAAGCACAGTGGAAAAAAAAAAGAATTGAATAATTTCTCATCAGACATATGCAAATTGGATAATTTCTGTGCTTTTTGGCTCAGCCTTTTTCTTACTTTTGAAGGTTAAGAAGAGTCCTCACATTTCATTGATATTTGTCATGCTCTGTTCCATAAGTGCGTATGAGATGTATGGTCATCTTGAACATCCACTCCTCTGTAACCTGTAATCCTCTAAATTCCTTAGGAAGAACCCTAGCCCATTGAAATCAAAGGCAAAAAATCCTGCACACTGTAGACCAATATTTCTTTCCTGTGTCTTTGCCATCATCAAGCAGAAGCTATTTGGTTTTAGATACTGAGTATCTCATCATTCTGAATATGCTGTCAAAAGCTGTAGAAAAAAAAGAGCACTTTTTCAATCATTTTAGTTCTTTGTGAAATCTGGAGTTGTACATAGACCTTTCAGTTTTCTCAGTATGTATTCTGTCAGTTTGCCTCCTTTCAGAGTGTCCAATTATATATGTGTTACAGTCACATTATAAAACAGCCATTTCACAGAATCGGTTTCCCAATGTGGTTGCAACATATTAAAAATATCACTTGCAGTATTTAAAAATACTATTAACAGAGGCATTCATAGAGCAGATGGGCATCTTTTCAGCTACTGTTTACCAACCTTGGATACTTCATTGGAGAAGAGATTTTTGTAAAGGGAGTGTAGCTGTGTGCTAATGTTAAGTGAGATAATGACTTTTTTGAATAATATAAGGAGATGTGGTCCTAATCATGACAATGAATGAGCACATCTCCTGGCATCTAGTGACAGTGCAAAAGTCACAGATAATATCCATCACATCAGAAGTAGCTGGAACTCATGTGAGGCACAGATCCTGCCTGTTACACAGGCAAAATGGCAATGAAGGAAATAGGAATTTTGGCTGAATTGTGTCTGGTGCCATCACTTGCTTTTGAAACCTGAAAATCTAAGGCTTGGGTCTGCACTCATTTTCTGCAGTCATTTTTCAYTCATACTCTGAATGGGAAGATAAATAAACGCATAAATAATGTCATCTTCTCATATAAAGCTGATTTCTCCTCTGCACACTTTAGGTTCTGTGCATTTAAACAAAAGAAAGTGCAAAAAAGTATTCAGAGTATTACTATGTACAAGAAGCCCAAGTTTTGAAAACTCATTGAAACAAGGGTTATAACAACAGCAATACCAAGTTCTTCTATGGTACTTTTCACCCAAAGCAGTATTAGTATTGTTATTATAATTACTATTATCATTAGCCAACATGGAATGTGTGCGTCTGCACAGTGCAGATGAACCCAATCAATGTATGTGTACAGAACAGAAATGCCCATAAATATTCATCTGAAATATTATTTCAATAGAACAGCTCATATCAACAAAATTGAAGTGATTTTTATAGGGGCGAGGGGAAATTATTTTCTACCAGTTTGTTCACTCAGTATGTATTTCTCTGGAGAAAAGGACAATGACCATGAAACTATCATTAATCTTCACAAATGATTGATTATTTAATTGTAGTAGTTTTTCATGTAGCTAAATAATTGCCAGTTGATACAGAATTGTGCTCAAGATTTACAGAGTAAACAGCCATCACATTTTAGACATCACACAATAGCCCAAGTTATAATTATCAGTTCATCATTAATATTGTTAAACATATCACGTAGACACTGGAAATAAATCCCAAAATACCAAAACCTCAAGCAGCATTCTAATTGAAATGAAACAACCTTCATATTCAGGTTATTGAGTAACTTAAAATTAGTATATTTAGCAGCATTGTTGTTCTGCATTTAAACTTGAAGTATGGTCTGATGTTTTGGGCTAAATTGTTATGATGCTATGAAGAAATGCTGTCAAGATAATAAAATATAGGAAGCAACAGAGAAATAAACTCCAGCAGTGCTATTACTAGACTATGTTATTAATTTTGGATTAGATGTGAGTAATGGGTTTAACATTTACACTAGAGATCAGTGTGGAAGAGTTCCTTGCAATTCTTCTTTATCAAAAAATGGCCTCCTTTATGACCTCTCTAAAGAGCGATATGTGAACAATTTATAGCTAAATTATATGATGCTGCTAAAGCTATTGGCAAATAACAAAGGCTGTTGGCAATGATAAGTTGCAGCATTCAGTAGAGAAATCTTCGATGTCCAGGTTTTACCAGCATTAAAAAAAAAATGGTGGAAAAAACTTGATAGAAATGAGAAACGTATTTGAGAGTAGAGCAAGTTATTGCGTTGTTCAGCCAAAATTTTGCCCAGAATGCAGTTGGTAACCATCTGCCTTTGTACTATTTGTCTGTGGCTCTGGCTGTGCCTGACCTACATGTGACACTTATGAGCAGATGTGTATCAGGATACAACAGATGAGAGAACTTAAGTTGCTGCCAAAAGGCCTCCACACATATTGGGAAGGATGAACACCAATAAATCAGGATCAGATGGGATTCATTGTACAGCTTTTTCAGAGTTGAGAAATAGTTGAATGGTTTTATCTATTAAATGAATCAATAAAAGATGTAAAAGTAATATATCTTCCTGGTGTATTTGTCTTAAACAACAGCATAATGTTTGTGTCCGTATAAGACCTTTTATTTCCAGTGCATCACAGACTGAAACACAAGTTTGATGCATGGAARTGAAGGTCCACCAAAACGACATTAATTCCATCCTATTACCTCCCACTTACCTTCTATTTATACTTCATTTAACTTGTATGGATGAGTGACTGAGGCATAATATCAGAGTTCACAGGTGCAGAGTATATATTTAAGTTATTTCAGGAAGTGGACAAGGAAGGGGGAGGGGAATACTTGGAAGGATTAAAGAAGAAGATTAGTTGAAAGCATGCATGTTGGAAAGGAGGCTCTGAGTGTACATGGAATATATGTGACAGCTGAGGCAGAGATGTTCTGCGCTGTCAACATGTGTTACATAGAAATGAAGATAACTGCATGTTGAGCTGGTATCCCATATCTGTGTGACACAAAGCAGTCTGTAATTCTTCATTCAAATTGTGGGAAATGATATTTTGTGGTAGGCGCTTGTAACTTGGAAGAGGTGTTATATTTGGATGGCTGAGGAAGGTCCATACAGAGGAATTTTTGAGGGATAGGCTCACTGGTGTGAAGGGTGAAAGTTAAGGCTGTGTATGGGACTGAAACTTTCTATTCAAATTCAATTCAAATTCAATTTCAAAATTTCACTGTCTTTCTAATATTTTCTCTTCTATAAATATCTGTTTTAATATGGTAGTGTCTTTAATTCTTACAACCTCTTTTAATAAAGCTTTATCTAAGGATCTGTTTACAACTGGACAACACCTCATCAAAAATACTTTGTGTAGTGACTTCTCTATGCAAAGAACAGTTTTCTCATCTCATGTTTGGGTGTATTATATCATCAATTAATTTATCACAGGCAATTCATAGACATCTGTATCAGCTGGCTACATGACGTAGTTAGCTACATGACTTTAAACAAGAAGGCCAGAATTTTTCTTGAAGAAAAAAATTGGGCAAAAACCAGAAACAAAATTGATGAGCAAATGGAATATTTTTGACTTAATAAGAATGTACATATCTTTCCAAAGACAGCTGACTAAATTTAGAACAGAGAGATTTTTCACCTTTTTTGTATTATTGTAATTATTAGTAGCAATAGTATTAATTTAGCACTGTGCTATTTTAATCCCAATATGTTTTCAGAAACAGAGATAAGCCTTCGATGTCCTTGAATGCATACAAAAGCTGCACATTTAGAAAGAGTGTTTTTTTCCTAGTATTTATTTCCCCTCTGCTTTGATATGGTCTCACAGCTCCCTTCATCTCCTACTCCCAGTTCAGTTTTGCACCTATTGCAGAGTTTACCAAGGGTCCTAAATCTAAATGATATGAGCCGAGTGATGACTATATCAGGAATTCATGTTACACTGTAGTTAGCTGAATTAGGACTCTTTCACTGGAGTCACCTTCTAGTCTTTGGGCCGCTAGGTCTCTGTGTGCTCTCCTAATCCTTTTACAGTAATGTACAGGAATTGAGGAGCAATATCATTCTCTACGCATATGTTTACAGGGCAGAAAAGAGGCTTTCAGACTGCGCTGTCTGGTTGACATGCTCTTGATCTCTTAAAGTGCTGGCTGGCCATGTGGCTCTGGTTTATCTTTTTGGTTGACAGATGGTTAATACACAGATAAAATTTGAGAAACACTTCTGGTACCTGTCCTCAGTTGGTCCACTGGCCATTTTGCAGAGGCTCAGCTCCTTTAAAAGGTGATGTGAGACGAATTATTGTGTTTTATTCAGAATTTCCAGGCATCTCATAGTTGAGGGAAGATCTCCAGCAATATTTAAATCCTGCATTTTTTGCAAAAGCTACAAGGCCTTTTATTTAACTTGACATTTAAAGTAAGTAGCAGCAATTTGTAGAAAACTCTGATAAAATTACATTGAAATGGCAGTTTTTAAGATGGAACAAGGAAAAATTGTAATATTTTCTTCTACATTAATGATTTGAGTGCTATAGCTAGATTTTCAGCAATAAAGCTACATAAATTAATTGTGTGGTTTTTTTATTTGTGTGATCTTCTTATAGATATTCATTATAGTGTTTAATCTTCAGGATTTCCTAAAAATCACAAGACAATAGCTTAACCCAGGCACTGCAGAAATAACCCTTTCTTTTCTAAAAGTTTATTTAGTAGGCTCACTCTTCTGTTCCGAGTGATGCACATACAGAAARCACAACCTTACTCCTGCCAGAAAATGTTGACAGCACCCCAGCAGCTACTGCCAAACAGTTTGAATGGTATCAATGAAGTTGGTTGTCCTTACTTAGTGTTTTATGGAATTAGTGCCAGACACTAATTCCTTCTGTTTCAGAGGGTGACATTGATCTCACCTAACCGTAGGCATCTACAGAGGAGATGTCTGCATCACAGCTAGGCACCTACTCACTTTCTCTTATCAGCAGAGAGAAATGAGCCCTTCTAGCTTGTGACTCATCTTGTCCTAAAGTAATCATCTAAACCAGATCAGATGAATCATGATCTAGACATGCATGTTTCTGTCCATTAGTCTAGGAAGKGAATCCTAGTCTAGCTCAGGTGGAGACAGCTACCCAGCAGATGCCTAAGGCTAGGTGCAATGAATTCCATCCAGCATCTTTCCAGCGTTTCTGCGTCCTTGGTAGAGTAGACAAGAATCATTTGTCATTATAGAGGAAGTCTGCATTTGAAATAGGATCTTCCTGTGCAGAAGTTTGCTACGGGGCATAGTCCCTTTCTGTTTGGGAGGAAGGACTAAAATGGGGCAGCTTCTCCGGCAGTTATAAAAAATAAAAGACAGCAGTGTTCTCCACAGAAGTTAGGGACACAGTAAGATTGTCCATTACTTCTCTAACAAAGGATTCCACTTGCTGTATTTGAAGAGGAAATGTAAGTAAATCATTGCAACATGATTCAGAACAAAGACCCTCCATACCTCTCTGTAGTGTGCTTACTTTGTGATTTTTTTTTTTTTGTCAGGGATTTGCATTATCTTGCAGGGAGGGAGGAAAAGAAACAACAACAAGGTATTTAAAACTGATTGATAAATTCCATTGAAAAATGCTAAAACACTTTCTTTCCTCTTGTTTACAGTATATATCCTATTCTAAAATAGAACTGATGGGAAAACCAGAGAGTACCTCCATGCTTACTGTGTTTCTGGAAATGCATCTGTATTTATTACTGGCATCTGCTGTTGGTGACAGATCTTGAGTACAATCCAAAAGTCCTGAATAACACTTGGCTTTCTTTATTATGATAAAAAATTGCTTTTGCAGGCTCACAGCAATTAGCAGAAAGATTGTATTTTGTTCTGCATGCCCTTTACTAGCAGTAATCCAATACTGAATTGCCTCAGAGGGTCTCGGCAATAACTGGGTCAAACTCTCTCATAACTCTTTCCACTTGACCTGGAAAATTGACACCAGCATCGCAGTGCATACTCTATGTGTACTGTCTAACCACTGTGTGTATTTCAATCTAGGACCCAGGTCTCTGTTTATTTTCCTTCAGTTTATGATTTATTTGAAGTTTATCCATACCTCAAAATTTTTTTCAACCTATTTAGCCTCTAGATAAAGACCACTTAGCTGCTGCAGAAGCAAAATTCATCTTCATGCAGAATTTATACTGAGCATGTTCTAATTAAGTCAGTTAAAGTAGCTATCTGCAATTCAGCATGTCTGAAGAGCTCTTCATTCATCAGTGATCTCCTGTAAACATTTAGGACACTTTGACCTTGACTAGTTGTGAGCATAGACAATGCAATGTGACTGAGATTCATGGACTTCCTCTTGGCAGCAGGGTGGCAGTGTCTTAAGCAGCTGCTCCAAGTTATTCCCTGGCAGTACTGCAAAGTCAAGAGGAATGGCAGCTCATGGAGACCATGCTGAGATGATGCCAGTGGCAAGAACATGGTTGGAGATGTTATTACCCTGCCCAGCAGGAGGTAATTTTTCGGTGTAGTTGGAGACATGCCGTGATATGATGCAGAGGATCCATCTAATAGTCACATGGGAAACTAGGTAACCACATTTTTCTACCTTGTGAATGAAACATTTCCTCACTTGATTTTGCAGAAACCCAATATTGTAAAAGTACACCCAGATTCAGATGGCCTAATTTTCTAACAAACGCCTATGCATGTTTTTTTTCTTTTAAGCTGCCTCTTAAATTTTCAGAAGCTGGTGTATATAACATTAAGGTTTCTTCATTATTACAGCTTAAATGTTTCATTACATCTATATACAACACCCCTAAATATATTCTAATTTGGTCATATAGAAAGTCAACAAAACAGTAAATGTTAATATCTAGGCTTCTGGAACCAGCAGAACAGTTAAAGCTGAAAATGAGTGGTCTACATGCATGAAACCAGGCAGGCAGAGAAGAGAGTACTGCTGCAAAAGTTCCTGTGCTTTGCCTAAAGTCCAGGGATTAAAGCAATCCCTAGGATCTGTGAAATCCAGATCTTATTCCTGTCATAACCAGGATGGATTTGAACTTACACTTCTTACCTCCCTGGAGTGCCTCAAGACCAGGCTATACAACATAAGGGTACTCCCGCTAATGCAACTCCTGTTAATACTTAAAAAGTTATTGGAGTAGGAACTGGCACCCTGGTGTTTTAAGTCCCAGATGAATTCCCTAACCTCCACTCCATCCATCTTTCTTTCTTTCTCCCCTCCTTTGCCTCTGGCTCAATTCATATATAACCACTGAGCTTTTGTACAAAATGAGCACCACAATCTCCACTTCCTTCTCAGCTTTTTGAATGAATGATGTCTGCATTTTGTACTTCATTTCATGAGGAATTAAAATGTTTGAAGTAGATTTGATATGTTTTTTTTCAGCCTGAAATAATAATTGTTATCATTTGCTTCTACAAGATAAACTAAAATAGTTTTAATTTTGGCTCATGTTTCATTGTTGTTGTTTTAGAAATTTTTAGTTTGAATCAAAGAATCAATTTTCAAAATATCCTAATTTCTCTCCTTTTTATTCATTATACTATCTGCTGTCAACTACCTTGAGGGTTGGTAAAGTTTCAGACACTAAATGTCCTTGCCAGTTGAGACTAAGCTTCATAATTTAACAGTATTTTCAGTTTTCAAAGGCAGGACTGTTTGAGCTGTTAAGCCTGCTAGTCGCAGCTACACAAAGTCCTATTACATAAGTATAAAATGTTCATAATTACCAGACTATTAAAGTAGTCTCTTTGCATTCTGCTCATATTCCCTGATGTTAAAAAAAGTGTTAACAGAGAAAAATGAGTTTTACTACAGTCCTATTTAGGGGAATTTTGCTTAAATCTATCAGAAACTACCCCAGACAAAAACTTTGGAGAAGAGGCAAAGTTTTAACTCTAAAGGAATGGCTAGAAATATAATCAGAAGCTTATACCACCTAGCTATTTGAGGGCATTCATATATGTACATTGGCTAGGTTTCCAGTATCTCATCCCTCTAGCAAAAGAGAGTTAAAGAGAGGTGGATTTTATAATCCTATCCCTGCTTTGTGCCGTGAAAGCTAGGGATCACAATGAAAGAAACATATTTTTCATGCAGAGACAGCACAGTAAGATATTTCCTTTGGCAGCATATTTTCCCTTCCACGGATTGGCTAAGGATGTATCTTCCCCTGAAGGGGTGAAATTAGGAAACGGTGGGGATCCAGAGAGAGGTAGCAGCTCCAGACTTTTCTACAAAGAAGTCCTGAGGAATGTCCTGTGCTATCCTTATTTTTGTCTCCATTATGCTCAAAAATTTGATAAAAGTCCCTATTGAACTTCAGTATGAGAGCAGCTATAGGCAGGAAAGGAAGGTTTAGTCACAGCAGGCTGAAGTTATGACCAGCCTTCTGAAGGCTGGTGATCTGGGATGAAAAGTGAGCCTTATATACATTCATAAAACAAATGTATACACATATAAAGCCAAAAAACCCACTCCTCAYTGACAACTATTTACATAAGTGTTTTAACAAAAAAAAAAAGCAATGATGTGATTACACTTTCGATCTTGCTGTCAAGTAAAGGCACTGGGCAACATCCTCTAAATGCACTAAGAAAACAGTGAAGAACTGAGGATGAGGGATGAAGATGATCCCTCCCTGGATGAGGGAGATGTGGTGCTACCTAGAAGCCTGTCCCTGGCTAAGGTGGTACTTTCTGCTGCACAGGGGGGTGAGATCACAGCCAGGGAATGACTGACTGGCTACCAGGGGATCAATGCCTTAGCACACATGTAGGGGTCTAGGGCCATTTGAGATGCCCAAGGTTTCCTACTTCACCTCCAGCAGCTACTTCAAAAGAGCACAGGTGTTTCTGTAAGTCCAATGTAATATCTGCTAGTCCCACACTTTCTGGATCTGTTCACATGACTCGAACAGTATTAGAAATGTGTGTCCAGTAACAGACTTCTAGAGATACCTAGATCACAACTTATTACTATGGTACCTGAGATACCTTGTTTGCATGTAGCCAGCCACCTACTCAGAGGCCCCAAAAATTTAGAGGTCTTCACCAGGAGTCCAACCCTACACTAATTCATCAGCAATTTTGATGAAGCTAATACAGACCAGTAAGATGTTAAGGAAACTAATACTGATTATAAAATTAAAGGGAATCCTATTCGAAAATTAAATCCTATTAAAGTGAGCTGGTGGATTAAAAACAGCATGTCTAATAATGAAACAGGCATGTAAAAATGTTCTGTAGACTGAAAACAAGGGAACACAGAACAAATCTTAACACAGAATGTATGTTAAGACTTATTAGTGGTTTAGTTACTGTGGTGACTGGGACCATGCATAATGGAGAAATGGCATGGCAGACAAAGCAACTATCCCTTGTATATGCCTTATTTATGTTGTAATGGCAGGAGCCTGACACTGAGTCACTGAGTGGGATTCTTTAGACATCCGTGCTGCACGCTTCTATATGTGATCTGGTCACTCTGTGTTACCAATGGGCAAGTCAAGGGCATGAGTCACCTGACTTATTTTAGATATTCGCCTTAGGATGGGATGAATCACAAGAGCCTGTTCCTCTCCAATAACTAGGAGGGGAGGCAAGGGTGGCCTGCTTAGATGGGTAGATGAATCCCACCTGGAGTTACCTGTGTTCTGCACAACTTGGTTCCCTCTTCCACTGGCAAATATGTAATCTTGACAGGGCCATAAAAATGCAGCTGGTAAATGCATTGTTTATGCTAAAAAGGGGTTCCCACAAAATGTTCAGGTTSCTCTCTGAGTATTTTTTGAGGGTCCTGGATCTCAGGGAAGGTCTATGCTGTGTAATCAGACTTGTTGAAGAGTTTGCTGAGCCTGTATTGACCCAACAAGCTCTGGCCATGACCACATAGCTGTGGTTTGGTGTGGTACCATCAGATTTAGCCCTGCTGGGAGAAGGAGCACCCTCACTGAGGTGCAGTGCCATGTAAGGTCACCTGTCCTCTGTTCGGTACCTGAGCTCATGTCACCACTCGGTCTGTCCTGTGCCGTGTGGACACACTGGTTTGCTTGGTGGTAGTATCCCATGCTCACCCAAGATTTACAGGCACACATCTGTCACAAACTTTGACCCACAACTGAGCAAAAACCAAAGGCCAGGCCTAAACCAGTTGGGGAAAAAAAAAAAAAGAAAAAAAAAGGAGCCTGACATTTTTACAATATATCCACTTAGAATGTGCCACAGTAGACGAAAGGCAGGCTCAGCAACTGGTATTCAAGCAAAGGGACATTTGAAACACTGTGAGAAAGGAAGACAGATGGGATGTCTCACTGAGAAGGTGCCCTGCTATGACAATGCACAGCCGTTTCACTCGGTTAGCCACAGACATCAGATGCTGAGAAGGAGTTACTGTCAGGGAAAGGGAAGTTACTTAGCATGCTCATTTTAATATTTTCTCACTGTATGCAYGAAAGCGATGTTATAGGAGAAATTAATTCTTACAGATTATCTGCTTTCCAAACCAACAGAAATTCAACAGAGACTGAAATAAATCCATAATGTATGTACTATCTATCTACATTCCAAATCAATATTAGAGATGGGCTACTAGTGTGAAAAGCCAGAGATCCTGGCCAGAGATGCATACAGTATTACAGGGACAGAGAGAAATCTATATGCTCAGTGTATTTATCTACATTCTAAGCCAATATTAAAGCTAGTTTACTCATCTGAAAAATAAGTGCTACATAGTTCAGAGATGTAGGACACATCAATAACTGTGCTGTGTAGACGTGTATTAAATAACAAAGTTTACCCTCATGCCATGCCTATCTAGTGCATCTATATTGTACAGAGAAATTTTAGAAACCCCAGAAACAGACAAGTAAAGCTTTCAAACAAGAGTTGAATTTAGGATTTCTGTTCATTTTTTTCCAAACTTTATTGGGAGCTGCTACTATCCCAGAGCTCTCTTTCCATGTTGGTGATTTCTGCAGGTCCCGTCCCAGTAACAGGCAGCATTACAGAGCCTGGGGACAGCAGTGCTGGTGTCCTTCTGCAGGGACCAGCTTTTCCCTCAGCTGCCTCCTCCTACCACCCTGGGCCAGCAGTGGTTTCCTTGTCACAATTCACTGCCTTCCCTGCATTCATTCCATATTAGTCGTAACTATGGTGCTTGATCTTTTTATGGTACATGAAATGGAGATACAGGTGAACTCTGATCCACCATGTCCGATTCTCTTGGATTTGTTTGTTTAATGATAACTCCTGCTTCTTCTGCCAGTCATCACAGCAGCATGGTTGTCATAGCTGGCAAAGGGAAGAAAAAGTCTTCCCTTTACACAAGGCTCTCCCCATCCCAAGTTTCCCCATCACTGATCCTTGCAGCCCTCACACACATGCCATTTTATTGTCTGCGTGCACAAAAGCTACCTTCTGTTTGCCTGCTACCGCAAGCTTCCACAAGCTGCCTTGCCCTTCTGTTCTCCTTTATCCTGCTTCTGTCTTTGAAAACATTTTTCTTTTTAACTTATCAACACCAGGAGTGGCCAGCTGAGCTGAGCCCTTACTGTTTTCTGTGACTGAGGTCTCACCCCCAACAACACCTGTATCTTTTTAAAATTAATTCCAAATCAATCAATAACTCAATCAGATAAGCCATGTCCCTTGCTCTGCACACACATTTATCTTGCTCTGATTAATATCCTAACAACGAGTCACCAGCCGTTTAGCCTAATTTTTTGAAATCTCACAATAGACCAGTCTGTTCTAAAGCTCACCATTTATTTTTAATATCAACAAAAGAGCCATTCCTTTAGAAAAGGAAAATRCCGCACTCGACATATTCTGATGCTGATGAATATTTATCCCCGAATAGGGCCCCCCACAAACACCTATCAGACTGACTTTGAATACGAGCATTTGAGGGCTGCTTATAAGAGTAACTTGCAATATTGTGGGATATCAGCAAAGCACAGCAAATCTGTAAAGACAAGGCATATTCAAGCAGCCCTGGGAATGCTGTATGCAAATTCTCTTGGGTATCTGATCTGGGCATAGTCCTGAACTCGAACCTGATAAAACAGGCACTTGCTAAAGATTCAGGTAGAGCCCTCCCCTCTTTGCCTCTGGAAAAGTTCTTTTGCATATATGCAAATGAAGGCAATCAAAACCCACTGTCTGCCTGGATCCTGTAAATCCTTTTTACAGTGAATTTCTTTCGGAAAGGATTGTCAGATCAGCTGGCTGCTAATGTTGCTGCTGTGAAGCCAGGAAAATTATTTCAAAAGTCAGGAAGAACAGACTTTTTGGTTTTCCTCAATAGTTGTACATAACATACACATAGCAGTCAATGTTCTCTGCCACAGGCATTCCAGGTAGTGACAGAGAGAAGTGCAATTTTGGAAAGTGCCAGAGTCATATATTACATTATTGGCAATGTGGCAGTGAAGAAAACAAACTCAATTTACATCAGGGCAATGTCTTTTTGTCCCAGGTATGTTTTCTGACAGCTTCTTTATACGAGCTCGTATTTCCAAAGAGAGGTTATTTTCAGTTTCTTTTTGAGAGCTTATGATGGCTTTATGCACAAGACTGAGATCTGCACTCCTGAAGTGTAATTTTTTGTCAGGTTCTCACACTTGCTTCCTTTGTGGCTTTGGCTGCACCTGATTCTACAAGCTGCTCAGCATTTTGCAAGACCAAGGTCCCAGTCCACCAAAGCTCTTAAACATATGATTAATTTTTAGTCCCTTTGACTTCGATGACTAAACTGCTTAGCTGTATTCACTCCTAGGCACTTAATCTACCTACTTGAATTTCARCATTAGCAAAATGAGGATAATTCTTTCTTTAATATAGAGGGATACAGTGAGCATTAATTAGTAAATATATGTGGAGTGCTTTGGAGATATAAAGGCTATCTAGATGTTAATTTATGCAGATACTAGAAAAGCAGAAGGAAATAATTGCTATCGCTCACCTGTGCACAGTTTCAGAACAGCATTCATTCCCTCACCCAGTGAAGAACAGAAACTAAGCATTGAGACAAGCCCACGCTCAGGAGACACTCAGAACACTCTTATCAGATTTAACACACTTTTCCATTTAAGGGAATGCAATCAGCTCTGTATTTGCATTTCCCTTGCAAATGAGCTTCACTGACTCCTTACAGTTGGCTTTGCACTAGCTGCTTCTCATTTTTCAGTGCCATGATAGCAAACAGTCTCAGCACTGTAGCATGCTTTCATCTACTGCGTATCTATATTTAATTATGAACCTGGCAAGAAGACTCCAGTGTTGGTGATTGGTGGACTTGCACAGGTTCCTGCTCTGAGACGCTGAATTTGGGCCATGTGAGATTTGTTTTGACAAAGTGCTTATCTTGGATCTATAGACAAATAAATAAAGCACATAAAAGGAACTGTTTTATCTCACTTCATTCTCAGCTGTTAATGCAAGGTTTGTGTCAGAACAAGTCATGTAAAATGGCTTCGAGGAAGACATCGTTGCAATTGGCTCAGAAAGCCTGGTATTGTTATCTCTCCAAAAATGGATGCATCAGAATTGGAAAGCCATGGCAGTCACTAGATCACTTTCCTACTTGATAAAAATAATAGAACACTGCAAACTGCAGAGCCAGGTCTCTCCTGTTATCAGTCAAAGAAAAGCTGAGTTGAAGAATCTTTGGAGTTTCCCTTGGGTTGTACTGTCGGGATTTCTGCCTGCTGTTTCTGCTCTCTGGCTACACTGCTGGGCTAGACCTTGCACTAAGAAAGTATTTCCCCATCTGAAAATGCAGACTGAATAGAAATGCAAGACTTTCTTCTGAGTTCTTCAGCTAACCTGTCTGTGGATCTAAGAAAAGCAGGGAGCAGAGCCGCAGCGCTCTGCCCAGGGGGCATGGGCTGTGCCTCAGCCTGTTAGGGCAGTAACTGCTCATTTGGACCTACCCATACATCACTGTAAAGATGTGATGGCTCTATCCAGTTGCAAAGATCATTGCAAAATTTGCCTTAAATAAAGCAGCTACTGCCTGAAGGATGCTGCTGGCATGTCTTAATAACACACTATAAAATCTCTGTATGTAGCCTTATGCTTTGATTTACATTCTCTCTTTCCCTAATGAAACTACATTAGATTTTATTGCTAGTGAGCTGGACTGGCTTGTTGATAATAGAAAACAAATACTATGGACAAGAAATAAACAGAGTAAGTTTTTATAATTTTCATTTTCCTTGTTTACCAATGTACATTACGTCCTGAATCTGGTTTTATTCATTCTTAAGGTGAATGGTAATTATCTAAAGAAGTGAATTACATCACTAATGCAAAGAATGCATAAATCTGCTGACTGATACATGGTGACTTTATGGAAATTTCCTTCTTGCCAGTAATAAGGATATCACCAGTGAGGTAATTGGAGGCCAGTTCATGGAGATAACAGCCATATGTCAGGGATTACTGCTTACAGTAGAATTTCACCTGCTGAAGGCTGTGCTGACTGTTAGCAAAATTAAGTTTACAGTCATTGAGCATAGGACTACATTCAAATATTTAAATACAGCAGACAGAGCTTACAGCATTAAAAACATGATGTAAAAATCCATATAGTAACACTGTAGGAACTTGCTAATTAGTGTCTGCATTAGAACAAACCAATTATACTGTTACAATAAGCTAATGTTTCTTAAAATTTACTGCTGGCTCATCAAAAGCAAAATATGTCAGAAGTGAATTTTATTTTTAACCTGGAAGCTTTCAAAAACTCAACTGTTATTCTGTTTGCATTATAATATCACCCATAGGCTCTGCTTGAGGTTGCTGGATACTGTACAAACAGAAACAAATCAAATCAGAGACAATCAAATCAAAACAGAGACAAATCACAAATCAGAGGCAGTCTGTACCTTGGAGAGTTTACAGTCTCAGCAGGTGAGGTAGGCAAAGGAGAAAGAGCAGAGAGAGGGGTAGTGTTATAAATCGGGAATCCATTTAATAGTGGAGGAATTGTGGCACAGAGAGATTAAGTGACTTTGGCCAAGGTTATACGGGAAGTCTGAGCAGAGCCAGGAAATGAGGCCAGAGCTCCTGAGACCCTTAACCACAAGACAATCCTTCTGATTCTCTGCATATCTCTTTCTCTTCCTCTCTTTTTAAGGCAGAAAAAGTTTTGACTGAACAACTGCTGTTCCCCARATTCCTCTATTGTTTCTCATCCTGGGATTTTAAACCCAGACAATCCCCCCTTTAGCTGGACTTACCCTCATACTGTGTTTGTGTTCAACATGTTTCTTTTAAGATGCTGTCTTTATAACAATAGTCCTCAGCTGTTTTTTCAAAGTAGTGACAAAATAAGGACAATTTACTCAGCTCAGTTTCCCTGCCCGAGCTAGTAAACAAATCTTATTATTGCAGATGTGATTAGGAACTTGGTAGTCTCCCGTTATGTAGCATGCAAACTCCCTCAGTAGAGAGAGTCATCCATTTTTCAGTCTTCATGATTTCTTGAATTCAATCTAAATGCCTGTCATGGGGATAGGTGCCTGGGAAAAACATCTGGTATTTTGGGTCATGGGGGAAATGGTATATTCTCAGCTTCTATTCATATCTGTGGTCTCTGCTCTGTGACCCCCCCAGTGGCAGGCACAGACGATCAGGAGATAACAGAGCAAAGGCTTCCAGTTACGGTTGACAAGCCGAGCGGTTCCCATGTTGTGGTTCAAATGAATGAGACGCCGCAGCCACAGCTGGCAAGCTTGAGACCGGGGCCAGCTGAATGAAGCTCAACAAGTCTCAAACCAGCTCAGAGCAATCCTGATGCACTCTGGCTACTTTGGAGCAAGGTGTCATCCAACCTAAATCATCTTGTGGACAGAGTTTCAGCTTAGCTAAGCAGTTGGAAGGGAGCAATACACAGTTATAGTGATTCTGGGATCAAAGGCGCATTGCACYGCTGAGATGCACCGGCTGGTAGCCTGGAGAGCTCTAGCATGGCATTGCATGCATTGGATAGACCAGCTCTCTCTTGCAGAAATGTGTATGTATGTATGTACAATATATATTGTTATGGAGCAAAGTCTTGGGAGTTCCATATATGTAGCCAACATGGCTGTCTGGATTGCAGGCCATACAGGTGGTGCAGCTGCATTGCAACATTCACTTTTGGCATAATTAAAGGCACCAAACATTTAGGCAACTTATAAATGATTGCAGAGAAAGTTGCCTTCAGGGTTCATGTTACTCATCTATCCTGAATACTAACAGTACTAAGAGATCAGCTCAACTGCACAAGCAGGATCTTCCCAAGTGGGGGAAAAAAAAGACATTCTGGATAGTGCTGGATAAAATACAAGGGCAGAATAGTCATTTTTACAGGGGTTAACAACCTGAAATCAAGTTTGGAAGGGGTGTAGAAAAGGAGTTTACTTCTGCATGACACATAGGCACATTTTTTTTGGCAGAGCTGTGTATAGTTTTGTTGTTGATATTTTCAGTGCAGATACTGAGAGGTGTCAAAGAAGGGACACTGAATGAACCGGGTTTGAAAACCAGTGGAAATGAGGATCAGGATGGGGAACCACAGTGCTTGGCTCCAGTGGCTTTTGTAAATCAACCCATGCAAGCTAATTACTCAGGAGGTTCAGTGACATCTTGGCCACCCTCTGTAAGCACTTACGCATGGAAGAGACACTTCACAGGGGAGTCATTCAGTATTGCCCAGAGAAGGTCCATTGCTGGGAAAGTGCAATTGAACAAACTCACCTAAAAGACAAGTACAGTTTCTTAGGAGCATAGATTTTCCTTTGTCTGGCAGTAGCGTAGTTATGTAGCCAGCATGGTCTCTCTGTTCAGTAAACATAGTGACTTGGATCCCACTTTGATCATAACACCCTTGGTAGAAAGCTGGACTCACAGGAACCTCAAATCATCACAAGAAGTCCTTGCATAAAGTGACAGTCGACAAAGGGAGGTAGAGAACATGAACATGAGTCGAACAAGGTTGTTTGTGGCCCCCCCTTACACTTGCTGAGCATCAGCAGCTCTGCACCGAAACAATAATTCTGATTAAGTCTCACAGTTCAGGCATTCAATGGCAGCCCCAGTAGATGGTTGGTTAATGTACTCTGATCAGCTTTACTATCATTTTGACTTGCCCTGAAACATAAGGAGTTAACTTGCTAGATTATGGCTCTGGGATGAGTAATGAGATAGGTGAGCTAAATACATGCAGTTTCTTTACACATTCAGACTGAAACTATAGCTGTAACTCTGCAGCCTGTTCTACGGTGCTGACGCGTACTGCCTAATATTCAGAACTAGTGTTTTACAGATGAACTGTATACAACTTATCAAACACCTGTTCAGCATAGAAGGGATTATTTTGATACCAAATTTCAAGCTTCAAAACTCAGGATGTGCCTACACAAACAGGTGCGCATGAGTGCATTTGCTTTGCATACTCTCAAATGCAGGTGGAAGAGCAGCACACCTGCTTGCACCCAGCTGGGGAAGCCTATTCTTAGATGTGTTCAAACCATTGTCTTTCTCCTTTCCCCTCCCAAGACTTAGCAAATCACATGGTGAAAGCTGGGGAAGTGGTCTGCTCAGTTTATTTACTCTTCCACCCTCTCTTACCTCAAAAATAGCAAAAAAAAAAAAAAAGGATTTTAAATCTTTTTTCCTCAAGCCTCTCAAAATCCAAAATTTGTTCTTACATGAAATTTCATGCCTTGAAGGGAATATAGCTGCAGGTGTTACTTGTGCAAAAACGAGAAGTAGTCTGGCAGTCTTTTGGCAGCCTTTACTTTTTGTTGTAAAACTGAGTAAATACTGAGACAGCTGGTGCACTGCAGGAATCTGTGGTTGACAAAACTTTGGTTTGGAGGAGGCTTATTAAGTGCTACTAACAGTAGTTCTAATCATGATTATGGTTGAAGCACAGCAGCAATGGACACAGCTGTAGCATGAGACTCCAATCAGTGGTAAGAGAGCAGCACTTTCTAGATACAGTATTGTCCTGTATCACATTAGTAGTATAGCTGGGGGATCAGGAAAGGAACTATTTGGTTTTCTTGATCAGATAAATTTGCAAAGAAATTATGGTCACTTTCAATTAGACAGATATGAGGAGTGCAGTATCATACACTGCCTAGTCTTATCCTGTCTTTCAAGCAAAGAAACTTCATATTAATGCTTTAAAGGAGAGACAGCTTCCATTAACAAACCTCAGTGGCAAAGTGGAAAGAGAGGGAAAGACGGTTAAAGGTAAAAGAGTTTCACTTTTCACACCAACAGAATAGATTGTACTCTCTAACAGTTCACAGCTTTGGAACGGCCCGCATTTTTGGCTCTTTAGTCTGGACTGTCCATAAACATGAAAGACTAAAACGCATAACCCACCCTAGACACAAAAGAGAAACGTATGGTGAGAAAAGGTGAAATGCCAAGGGCAAGGCCTGGGTTGTTTTTATTCTGCTATTTCTCTGAAATGAGGACTGAGTATTGAAGTATGACTCTGCTGTTAGTGAACTCAGTGAACGCATAACTAAGTGCACAAAGGACTGGGTTATGCCACTTTGTCAGTCCTGTGCTGGTGGTAGACTTATTGGCTTGTAAAGTTCAGTTTTGAAGTGACTGCTTGGCTTGAACAAGAGAAGCAGAATCTAATCCAGAGAGAATAGCTTCTTATCCCAGAGTCAGCCTGCTTCTTGCTCTATTTTTGAACATCTAAAAGTAGGCCAGGTTATGCCATCTCCTCTCACAAGGAGCCATTGCTACAATGACTCAGATGGGCTCTTCTTGAACTGAATTACTGTTCAGTCTAAGCAAAACATGCACAGTCTACGGTCCCTCTTCAAGCATTGGAAAAACTGGTACATTCCCAAAATGTATAAAATCAGTCAAATTTCTTTATGAACAGGATTGTTAACTTAAAGAAAGCTGACTATGGCTGAAAACTTTCCAGAGTAATGTAATACCTCCTTTGTGCCAAATTCATAAATTGTATAAGAGCAGTGACTTAGAAATAAATTAGTCTATTCTGCAAGAGTGTAATCTACTGTGCTTCCAATTAGTAAAGGTAGGGAAAACCCAGAAACCATGTGAGAAAGCATTGCCTCACAAAACTAGGTCACACTTCCGATGACCGGAGAGATGCTGATATAGATCTGCAACAAAGCCAAGAGCCTGGAGCCAGAAACAGTCTGGACAACCAAACAGGGCTATTACAAGGCATGAAGGTCTGCACCTTCATAACACTTCTGGAATCACAACAGTGTCCTCAGGGATTAAACCACAAATGTGGCTTACGTGCTTGAGAGCTCAGATGGCACCTTAGCGTACCTCCGCAAGCTTGTTTCCAACCAAAACTCATAGATAGTGAATGTTAAAGCTTGTCACATTAAATGTGTCTCTGAATGTTCTGTCCACAATATGACCCAAAGCATTTGCTTTAGAAAGACTGATATATTTCAGCTAGACTCTGCAGCAGTGCCATGTTTGATTGAATAACTTGTCTCCACTGTTAAAATGCAAAAAGAACTTAGACATGCATTTAGAAGCTTTGTCATTAAAGAGTTTTCTTGTCAATTGATCTATCTGGTACAGGGAAGACTACTAGATGCATCAATTGCCAGGGAAAAAGTGAGAACTGGTTTTAATCAGTTAAGTAGGAAAGTATTGCCTGACAGCTCCCTCCGGGATGCAGCTCATTTGGGGCCTGACTATTCAGCGGGATTAACAACTTCTAGCATTGGAAAGTTGACCTTAAACGAAGGTGAGCTCACATCTGCAAAATGTCAGTGGAACAGTACTGTAAGAAAAAGCAGCATAAACCCTTTTCTGCTCCCCTGCTGTGATTTGTAAGAGCTTTTTTCCCCCCTTTTTCCCCCAAGAGCCTCATGCAGCTTTTAAGTAGCTTCAGTCTTTTCTCTTTCTGTTTATTTTTTATTGTCACGCATTTCGTGACTTGTGCTGTTCAGCTCAAACCCCAGCAGCTCTTGTTGTTCTCGGTGTGCCTTGTCTTGAAAGAGCAGCAGCACACGTCTGTGGTGGGTGCGCTGAGATGAAATGATTCGTGTTAGTGATGAAAGCTCAAAAATTCCCATGTGCGGTGCAAGGAGAACATGTGCTTACCTACAGCTATGGGATGCAGGAGCATCTCATCCAGTTAATATTTGTTGTCGTTCCCACTCCTGATATGACTTTTAAGCCTTCACCATATCCTGTTTTCTTTCTTCCCATGCTACATRCCCTGTTTATTGTCTTCCTTTCTTCTCTTGACCACAGTGTAACGGACATCTCACAGATATGATCCTACCTGTAGGGAAATAGTCCTCAGGTGGTGGCTAGTTTTGCAGAAGCCTGTGTTGCAGATGGCAGTTTGCAGATGGCCTCCCAGGACTGGCATGCTGCCAGAGCTGCACCTCCTGCACCAGAGACATTCCTGTGGCTGAGAGCGCTCGGCGCCCAGGTAAGCCACCTTTGCATCCTTCAGCTCAACAACTGTCTTCTTCTAACCTTTTCTCATGATTGTTGTCAGCAATGCTGCTCACAATGCCTGCTCAGCAATGCCTCATGTCCTGGTAAAGAGGTGTCTTTCACCCATTTTACGTATAAAACACCCTAAAACACTATGTAGCAAAAGCTTGGTTTCTTTGTGGGATTAGCTCATGCATGTGTGTGCAGAACTTACTTGGAAAAAGCAAAGCGCTTAACAGAATTGTTTCATGCACAAATTACTCATGGTTATATTGCTAACCTTGTAACCTGGCACAGCTGGCCAGATCTGGTTTACTTCTACTCCATGAAAATATAGTTACTCTCTCTTGCTCACTGAGCTATGCCCCAAGTTCTTTCAATATACCATGAAACTATTTATTACATTTAAAAGTAACGTGATACTCAGATGCTGTAGTTTAGTTAAAAAGCTGTGCTGAGATGTTAATTTTCACTATGTTCCCACTGCATGGGAACATAGTGAAAATTAAAATGTTCCCACTTTTTCAAAGCTAGAAATTAGTGAGAAAACTCAAATGAAGATCATGCCTATTCAGAGGTGCTAAAGATTGATAAATTGTATTTGTCACCCTCACAATCAATTTGAGTTTCGATTAAGTAGAATTGAATCATCCAAGTATTTATTCTAATTACCAGTGGGTGGATTCAGGCTATAAAGTTTACATGTCTAGTTTTATTTTTCTTACATTCTACACTGATTCATTCTCTAGAATAATAAAAAATGCAGAAAATAGACAAAGTGGGTGTGCTTCAGTAAATTTAAAATTTTGAGGCCCATAAAGATAAGGAGCTAGTTTCGAAAGCAAATTTTGTATGTACTAAGTTTGAACTAGACTGGTGGTGAAAGTTCAGTTGTCTCTCACTTAATGGAATTGTCATCACTGATAAAAAGGGATGTGCTCAACCACTGATTATAATGTCAAATTTGGAAGGAATCTATATGGAGCTGAGAAGTATAATTGTTATTCTGCAGAGGGAATCATTGTTGTTTTTCCCATTGCGTTTCTTAAAAAATGGTGCACATAAACGAAGCCGAAATGCAAAATACTGCAATCATCCCTTTAAATTACTGTAACAGAAATTACACAAATCACCTTTCGGGGCAGGACGGCTTCTTCTGATGTGTTTTTTTACACTGTCTAGCACACTGTGGCTTTGATCCAGGAGAGGGATTCCCCAGGCAATACCTGAAATTAAGTGGCAGCTGTCAGTGAGCTGTATCTCAATCAATGCCTCGGCTTTGCCTGCACTTCCCACCTGGGCCCTGGCAGCAGCGGGGCCGCAGGGCGCTGCGGTGGTGCCCAGGGCGGCCAGGGGAGCTTTGCTGTGCCTCTGCTGAGGACCGTGCTGCACTTTTTGGAAAAGCTTTCTTCGTTTTAAGGCTTCTTGGCTTTCTGGAGGACAAGAATATATATATATTTTTTCCTATTTATAATGCTTTTTAGTAGAGAAGGAAAGCTCAAGGTGGGGGGAGGGCTTGTCCCAGGAGCCTGGCAGCGGTGCCCGGAGGGAGGGAGAAGGCAAGCCAGGCGGTGAGCTCAGGCTCGGGCTCCAGGAAAAAGCTGCTGCCGGCTCTGTTTCTGCCCTCCTGAAGTCAGGGGTGGGATCCGGATGAGAGAAAGGCACCTTGCCGCAGTTCCGTTCATGCCCAGGGAAATATCCCCGGAGTGAGCCAGCAGGAGGCAACACCCCAGCGCGGGAAAGGCTGCTGAAACCGTGTTAACCCTCAGACCCATCTCCCAGGAACTACAGACTCTGCATATTCATGGCAGAGGACCCTGAGGGGGACTCCATTACAGAATCAGAAATATTTCTGCTTCTCGTTTCAATGAGAAATAATTGCCTGAATACACGCGAGGAAATACTCTGCTTGGAGCAGCTTGGGAGATATAACAGGCCTGCTCTACTTCTGCCCAAGATAAAGCAGCTTATCCTCCTTTTTGCTGTTTCCTGCAGTAGAAAGCCCTGAATTTCCTCCAAGATATGACAGCAGCATATTGTAGGACACGATGGGGAAAGAAATTGGCTGATCTTTTTCTGGGGTCCACCATGGGGCTTTTTCTAGCAGAGGAGTTGTGTCAGCAATTTCAAAAACTTTATCCCCACTCAGTTGTTGTTGTTTATGTTGTAAATGTGCCCGTAAGGCACTGCTTGCAGAAGTAGCACGTAAAAGTAGAAATTTGTCCTTTGTACTTATAGTGAACTGGAGACAGAAATTGCATAAGCAGGCCATCCAGTTTTGTAAGACACTTAGCAGTCTGATTCACTCATTGTTTCCCCTTGTAAGTGTTTTGGCATTGGGTTGGTATTTATATATATGTCCACATATATATACATACCTATGTGTGTAGGTATACGTGCATATGAAAATACAGATTTATACATATATGTACATACACATGAGGCAGAGATTTCAGATGTAGGACAGTGTGTCTATATTTATTAYAGATTTCTTTGGTAAAAATGATCATATGCATTGTAATCATTATTATGGAGAGAATGAATGAAAGTGCTTTTTATTTCTTTTTTTCCCTTTACTTTCTTTTTGTTTTATTCCCTCTTTTCCTCTCTCATTTTTCCCCTTCCTATTTAAATATATTGGATAATAATAGAGACTAAAAATGTCTTGGAAGTGATTGTTTTGTATTATATATTTAGAGGGACAAAATCTTTTGAACATTTGTATGTAATGGATGCATCCGAATATGTACATTGTGTCTCTCACCAGAAAATTTCATGTCATGTCTGTGCAGTCTAATATATGGACACCACTGTGCTTATGTGATATGCTATGAAACCATTGTATGTAAGCACATACAGAAACATGCAATTGAAAAGAATGATAAAAACAATGTAAATGTTTGTTAACATTTTTATAATTAATTTATGCATCTCAACACAAACATTTATAGGCTTTTGCATAGTTATCTGTATGTATTATTTCTGTATGTATCAGAGAGCCTTCCTATGGGTGCATGTGTGTGKGAGTAAAGGATATGATTATGCATTTGCATAGCATTCTGCATGAAGGTAGACCGAAACTGAAAACGTGGAGGGAATTATACAAGCTATTTTTAAAGTCTGCATTACCGCAAATGTTGCTTCATCAAGCTTTTATCTTTGCTGATTAATTATGTAGAATAAATGATGATGAGTCGTCTTCTTATCTTCAGACTCTGTGCAGAAGAAATTTAACCATACTGGTTTGGGACACTCACAAAGAGGTGCTTAGCTAGACAGTGTAGTAAGTACCACAACACTGTTTTTTATCCCCTGGACATCCTAGTGATACTGGTATCTCTCCTCATGCATGAGATTATTGATCTCCATAGCAATAATGAAAGATGGAAAGGTCAACTTTTAAATGGGAGCAGTAGGGACCCCTTGTTATGGCAACAGTTACCATAAGCAATTTGTGCCCTTGCCTTTTGAGAAGATCTTAGTTATATTAACAATATTGATTTACCATGGGAAAACCTTGTGTTTATATCTTTTTCTGTTCATACCGGCTTTATCCAGCGCTTCCAGAACAAAGCCGTTATTAGTTTTGACAGCTACCTACCACCTAATTTTCTTCTTTTCCAATACCTGAGACACTCATATCCGGCCACCCAAGCAAATCCCACTTGGGGGGCTGCCGTGGACCTTGGCTGTCGTGATGGCATGTGCTTCCTCACCCGGCTCCCTGCAGCTGGGTTCCAGCTGGATGGCGGCCTCTCCAGCTGGAGTGCCACAACTGCTTTACTGCTCCAGGATTTCCCCAGACAAGGCAGCTGGTGCATCCACCCCCGAGTAGCCCATGCTCAGTGCCAGGGGGGTCCCAGAGCATGAGAAAAATGGCAGTGCTGCACTGCAGCAGTATATATTTCATGGTGTGTTGTGTGGCAGTCAGCTGCATGGGTCCAGGCTCAGCGTGTCTGACAGCACCCGAGGATACGCAGGTAGGGCAGGGAGGACTAATACAGTCGGATGCAAGCACATAGTGAAAGGGGGCAGCAGAGCATGTGGAGTTAGGATGTTTTAAATAGGGAAAATGAAGAGCGGGTGCAGAGGCGCATGATAGGGAACAAAGGCCTGGCAGGGGACGAGTTGGAGGAATTGCAGGGCTGATGGTCCCTGAGCTTGAGCAGTGGGGATGGGGACAACCCCCAGATATCTGGGGTGCGACAACTACAGCTACCACAAATGTCAACGCATTTATAAGTTACAGACACAGCTGCACTCCTATTCAGATAATAAAGAATGTCAGTGTTGCCGACTGTTTTAACTTTAATGTGAACTTCATAATAGTTGTTTTTCTTAGAACCTCACTTTCAGAGTTACCCTGTCACACAAAAATTCCTTCCTTCCTTCCTTCCTTCCTTCCTTCCTTCCTTTCCCTTCCTTCCTTCCTCCTTTCCCTTCCTCCAGTAGTTTCTTTCTTTCTCTCTCTCTTTTTTCTCTTTCCTTCCCTATCCCTCTTTCTCTTCATCTCTCTGTGGCAGTTAAAAAACTGTGAAAGGTTGGCCTCATGTTCAGAGGACCCAAATACAAATGAAAACTAATTTACTTCAGTGTTTTCTTGACATCACATGTACCTTTTTTAAACAGTATCAAATAGTTGTAAGCAGGACGGTTGATCTGCAATTTCTGATCTTTTTGGTTTGGCACAACTGGAATTCTGACAAGTAAGAAGTCATCCCTGAGTAATTTCTGTCTGGCAAGGGGGGGAATTAGGTATGTGAGAGTTAGGAAAGTTTGATGCTGGTACCCGCAGTGAATGAGTTCAAGTGAGCAAAAGCAAAAACATCCACTGTATAAAAGACAGCCACAGACAAGTGGAAGTTTTGAATTAGATGCACAGTAAAGAAGGTAAGAGGTGAAGAATAAAATGTGGCAGGTGTTAAGTAAACTAGTGACTAGGATGCAATAGAAAGGGTGTGCTTGAACAAACAAATAACCATGGGTTTATAAGAAAGTTGGAAAATCCTGAGAGAAACCACAGCTGCAGCATACCTATCCGCAGCGCCCCCGAAAGAGAAAATGAAATGGAGAAAGAAACAGCCAGTGTGGCTTCAGAAAGACTGCTTGTCACACCCAGTTAAAGTCCACAGGAAAAGCTAAGAACAGCAAAAAACCAGAACGAGTTAAAGGCAGCCAGAGGGGCATTGGATAATGGTGGCTATTGAACCAAAGAGGAAGCAGATCCCTTTTCAAAGAGGGAAGTGAAATAAATTGTTTCAAAATGGGAAAGATACTGAACTATTTTGAAACTTTGTTTTATAGAAAGAAAAATGAAGGTAGAATGTTGGCAAATAAGAAGTATTGGCAACAACTTAGCTGTTGACAAAAAAGCGCACAAGAAAATATTCATTAAATTAGCTGCTCTGACTAAATTCATCCATAATATTGAAGGAATTATTATTGAATTACATATTATTTCTTATGCCTCGGAGAAATGGGAGCATACATTAAGATGGGGAAAGAATGTAGGGGAAGATTCAGCTGGCTGATTTAAAACTCCTATAAATAAGGAGGCATCTACACATGACTGAGGTATCAAATGACCATTACAATCAGTGGCAATTTAGGGCTTCACCCAGTTGCTCACACAAAGACATGGCCTGATGGCCCGAGGGGATCTGAGACATGCACTAGGGACTGACAAATATATCACAGGAACTACGGGAGACCCAGGCCTCTCTGGAGCATAGGGCTGGAGGCCAGGCAGGGCAGGACAGGACAGGTCTCGGGCATCTCAAAATGCAACCAATACCTGTGTTTAACCAACTGCATAGAGAGCTGAGGGTGGGAGTTAGCTCTGGAGCAAGACTCTGATGTCAGTCTCTGCATATAAGCTAGGTGTCTAAATTCACACTATAGCCAGTGGAGAAATAGTTCAGTATAGTTATTGACATCTAAAAATCACAGCTAAAGATGAGGTCAGATAATCCTAATGTGGACACCTACATTCAGCTGACGCAACAGCTCCTTAGACTCCTGGCCTTGATTCAGAAGGACACAGGCTCTGTGTCAAATCTGTCAGCCCTGTGTGGAAACCTCAGATCTCCCAGGGCATATCAAATGGCCCTAGAGGACCCTAAACTGGACAATAAATGAACCATGGATTTTAAAGGAAGAAAGAGGCGTGATTCTGATTATTCATGACTGATTTCTCTGTTCTCAGTCTTTAGTAAAACTGTGAAACTGCTTTTAAAGGACAATAGCTTGAAGTACTGGAAGACAACAGAATGAGGAGCAGTTATGAGTTTAGAAAAAGAAATCCAGGCACCTAGCAAAAGGCCCAGCAGGCAACTTTAGCCCAACAGCTGGGCTGAGTCACATGCAGGGAGGCCTCCTCTCAGTTATCTRTATTATTCTGCTCTAACTTTAGACATCTTTTTTAGAGAGGTTTATGTTGAAGCAAGCTATTCCCTTTATAGCTGATGAAGAGAAACAGGCACTAACGCATGATTCCTCTCACTCTAAAGCAGATGTCTAAAATAGGTCAGGAGATTTGCACTCTAAAAGGGCCTGTTTCTCGTGGCTGACTGTGGGGATCGCCCAGAATAGCCCACTCGGCTGTCAGGGGTGTGGGCACGCAGGAATCCCACCCTTTCTGCCCCCGATCTGGGTACCCCCGCGCTGTGTGCTGTGGGAGGGCTTGTCATGACAGCCCTCGCGAGCCGCCGCGCTGACAGCAGCCAGTGGCCACTCAATCCATGTTTGTACACAAGTGGTGTCTCAGGCTAGAGGAAGGGGGAATCCTTCTCAGCCTCCCACTGCTGGAGAGAGACTAATTTTTCTCAAGGTTTAGAGTGGCTATGTCAGCTTTCTGTACGTGCATGTGAAAGAAAAGCAGCTATTTTTTCAGGGTTTGGAAACTATTTCTCCTGAAGAAATGCTAGCAGGGCTTATTATATGTGGCAAAACTTGGCAAAAGGAAACAAGAAGTGCATGGCTCTCCAGTATTGCTCCTCTCAGACATTTGCAACTGCACCACATAGAGCCCCATGCCCAGAGCCACGCGCTGAGGAAGGCACGTGGGGCTTGGCTCCCACCCTGCGTGGGCAAGGACCTGCCCCCTCTCCTCTGGTGCCTTCACTGGACCTGCCAGACGCTACTCACCCAGGGATTTAGCAGCCCACTGGTTGGAGGCACAAGACCTCAACCCACAGGCGAGACCCTGAATCACAGCAACTGACTCCAGGCRGGTACCACTAGAGCAGACAAAACTATGATACTGCAGCAGCTTGGGGAGTGTGGGAGCGGTTTTTTGTTTTTTCCTGGTGCACGTGATAGTCCCGTACAGCGAGGGGTTATTCGTGTGCTCCTTTTGCAGGTGGGGAAGTGGACGCCCAGGGATGTTGTGCGACCTGCTTGTGCTCTGCAGCGCATCAGGAGTGCCACGGCAGGCAGGGGAAGCCCCGATCCCATGCCGGCTGCTCCCTGAGCCGGCTGAACCAGCCAGTGCCCAGCCTAGGGCTGGCGGCCYGCCGGCTGCCCTGCTGCCTCCGCAGCGGCAGGAAATGAGTCAATCAGCCTGTCTTTAGTCTCAATGGCATTTAAGGGTTTTGTTATGTAGCTTTATTTAAAAACAAAACCTACATAGCTCTGTAGATACATCATCACTTAAAACTACTGCATGGTAGCCCTGACCTATGACTTCCTTTGTTTGCTGTGGTAAAATAAATAATAACTCCTTTTACTTGAGTATTGTGAGAAATGTGGCTACACTGACAAGGTCTTATTGTACCTAGCAAGGGAAATAATGAATAAGTTAGCTCTGGACCATGCCCTTCTATAGTGAAAGTGAGGGACGAGGGAAGGAGAGGGGCAGGGAATCTCTTGGGTTTGGTTTTCCCCTGGAAAACAGGGACAGGACCTGCCTTTCTGAGGCCACGAACCGCAGCCTGAACCCAGATGGAGGATCTCCAGAGGCACATCGGCTCTCTAGCAGAGGCTCCTGCTGCAGCACTTAGCAGCCTGAGTTGTCCCTGGTCACTGCTGCATCCTGCATGGCCAGTGAGGGTCCCAGGAGGGACTCTGGGGCTTATGAGTTCACAGGGAATAGCCCCAGAGACCAAGGGAGATAGTGTAAATTCAGCGTGCTCGCTCCTGCTCCCTCACACCCTTGACCTTCAGCCCTCTCCTACCCTGGCCCCTGCACGGGGCTGGTGAGCCTGGATTTTGCAGGGGGCGAGGGGAGGGTAGCCTGCACTCCCAGTACTGCACCCTAACACAGTATGACCTTGCATCTCTACTGCTCCCACCAAGGTGGGGGGTAAATAAAATGCCAGGGAGCGGGAGAGGATTCCTTCTGAGAGATACACCTACTGTAACTGGAAGAAATTCAACTTAAAGAGATTAAGGTGAACATTAGAGCAGAAATTCCATACCGATGACATCTGCAAAATTACAGAAAGGAATTTGGAAAACCATGCTTCTTAAGTACTGCAGGGAACAATGGGGCATTGTAAGGCAAGCCATCTCTCATAGGTAATAGCTATATTAGAGTGATTTAGCGTTCATGCTGTAGTTAACATGAGTCACAATGCTGACTGATGCATAAATATCATATGATTTCGTATAAGGTATATACACGCCTTGTTTATGACGTAATTTTCTTCTGTCCCTTTAATGCAAGTTTGAAACTTATCTGAGCTAGGACCTGGGAGTTATGTAAGGTATCTGGTAAAACTCTGATAAAGTTTAACTTAAACAATGCTCAAGGAATGTGACAATTAAATTTTTTGCATCAGTGAGTAAACAAAATGTAGGACTCCCTCTTTGCACTAGGCATAACTTCATTTTCAAGTGGCTTTACAATGCAATGCAATACTTGTAAATGCAACTTGGGAATTCCAGTCACTATCTTATAACCAGCATGGACTAGGGTTAAGAATGTGACCATCCACTATGAATAGTTCCCACTTACAGCTTCAGTATCTGTATTTTTAGAACTACTTATTTTAGCCCTAGTGGTGGGGTAACTGGAATTTTTTCTTCCTGTGCCCATTTTCCTTTTAAAAAGCACTGCAGCATGTACTATTGGCTAGTGATTGCCCTTGTGTGACAGAAGACTGTTTAATTTTTCTCATTTTAACATAAAAATGAGGAAGCAGTGAGCTTAGTATCTATTTATCTAAGCATTTGCATGTTCAATTACTAGCTGAGCATTCAATTACAGAAGTCACACAAACAAATTAAACATACAACTGTAAAAACTTAGTTTAAAAAATTGGGCCATGCGTGGGCGTGTACATCTAAATATTTTACAAGCTGAACAATTGCCCTGCAGTATTTTAGGTTAGAGATAGATAAATTATACGTCCATTTGACTCTTCATGTAAGCAAAGTTTTGAAAATGAATATGCATAAGATCTTTCAATTATAGTTCTCCAAGGCTGTTAGGTTTGAAGACATCCTTAGTGCACTTCCTAAAAACAAAAAAACCCAACCAGGTTACTACTGGAGTCTGGATTAAGATCATACTAAAAATATTTATAATAATCTATTTCACTGTTTCAGTCTAGCAAATGTTAGTAGTGTTACAAGCACTCAAAGAGCTAAATCAGTAGGATCTCTTGGATATCGTGACTCCCAGACCTGCCACGTTCAGCTTTTAGGCACAATGGGGACTAGTCACTGGAAGACTTAGGCACTTCCCAGGGGTTTAGCTGTCATTCGAGAGCTCCGGTTCAATTCAACCCACAGGCCCTGGTGTGATCCCTGGAGCCCAGTGACTTGGGGGTCTCTGACATGGTACAATCCATATTTTCAATTCCCAGACACTTGGCGCATCTGCAGCCTGGGAGCAGGCAGCAAGATCTCCTCCAAACAGCTCCTCATCTCGGCACAATGGGCTCGATCTCCACTCATTAACTTTGATTCCTCTTTGTTTAGTGGTGCTTTTCCAGCAAGACAAATGAGAATCTCCATCTTCCTTCTCCTCTTACCCTCACCCCCACCCCAAAGCTAARCCCCGGGTTGCTGGTTTGGAGCTATCCTGCAGGCTCTTCCTGCTCTGCTAAGGCACTGGCAACTCTGGGTGAGCGCTCAGGTCTGTGGAAGTTTTCACTGGCCAAACTTAGGTATCTTTCTGGTGCCTAAGAAATTTTCAGTGCCACGCTTCTAGAATTAGGCATACACATTCAACCCTTTTTTGTAAGTCCAGCGCTTTCTCCTTATCTGTGATGTTATAATTACAGAAACTGAGTTACAGGACCATTAAGTGGGCTGTCAAAGGCACATCTAAGGCTAAGCCATGAACAGAATTTGTGAACTTGAGTGCATGCATTGACTTAGACCAAAAGACATCATTTATTTTTGAGCTGCAGACAGGTAGCTTAGTCTTGCTTTTTGAGAGATCTATCAGGATTTCCCAGATGACTAATGTTACCTTCTGGCATTAAAAGCTTCCCTGTTGTGGCCAGTTCTATTGTGAGGCTGGTATTCCATATCCGCTTAAGGTGATTATTGTTAGTATTGGAATACTGCCTTTTAATTAATGGGAGGGTTGATGATCTCATATGTTTATCTGTTAGTAATTTTCTTACTTTTTAATAACTAGAGACCTAAATTGATAYAACCCCACTATATCAAATGACTGGGGCTGTCTGTCACCTCAAATGGTATAGAGGCCTGTGGTTTGGGGAAAGGAGTGCAGTTGTGTCCTTCCATGCTTCGGATAATATACATAAGCCAGTGAACAACTACTGTTAGAGCCAGTTCCAGCAAATTTCTTTGAATAACAAGCAGTACAAGAAGTAAAAAGAAAGACGACAAAAATCAAGTAACAATGAGCTTTTACATGAGACATGTACCCATTTGTATTTCTTGGTAGTGGTGACTGAGCTGGTACATAGCAAGCCCAGAAATACAGCAGGCTGGTCTCGATGTTGCGTCCACTTCCTTGTCCCTAAGTTGGAGTATCTTGTAGGAATCTGTAAACTAGAAACTATGTATTTTCTTGGATTTTGTTATTTAAGTTTGCTGGGTAGTTTGCTTCATGTGTATTGGTGCTAATGGGGCAAATAATTCTCTCTCAAGTTAAGACCCACGCAGATGGTTGTTCGGGTGACTGGTGTTTTGCTTCACATGGAAAATGCCACGTGGCCCAACCGTGTTGCTCCTAAGAAGCTGCCCATGTCCATGAAGGGCCACAGGAGGCCTGAGCCACCCTGAAGCACCCGAGCACACTGGTGCTGGCCCTGAACTATTGGCCTCACAGCTCTCCTGGCAGTGTTACGAGGGAGTTTCTCTGCCCACAAAGCCCCAAAACCACAAAGGTTGGGAAACCCGGTGGGAGAAGCAAAGCAATCCCGGGGYGCCACGGTGGGAGAAGCGGAGAAGAGCTGCCCACACAGGTACTGCCTATGGCACCGCTTAGAGCATTGGAGGAAAGCGGCCTGGCTGAGGAAGATCCTTCTGTGTCCAGATTTCAGAAAGTATGTTTTTTTCGTCAGTAAACAAACTATGAGTCACTGATAGTCACATGGGAGAAAATGAGATTACAAAGAATGTATAAGTAAATAAATTAGCTTCCTTTAGTCATGGCAACAACTCAGTGTTTCCACCCAACAGAACATATATTTTATTCCAATTCATCTTTCTTTCTTTATTTTTGTACCATTGTTGCCCTTGTACTTTGGGAAAATGAATTCTAATGGAGTTTATTTAGAAATAACATTCAAAATGCAGTTCTGGTGTTAGATTGCATTTGAAGACATGGTCTTTATTTTTTGGCATGTATGTGCAGGGGTGAAGTATGGGGCAAGTACAGTTAATCGAGTCGTAACCCCTGCTTTCCTCCCTGCTGGTGCTGCTGGTGTTGCGTGTGGTCTTTGCCACTTGTTCGGGGAAATGACCTGTTATCATTGCCCAGCAATTGTGGATGCATTGAGCACTGTATCTGTTTTACAGATACCATCCACAAGAATAACTTTTGAGGTCTGCTCACTTGTGTCCCCAAGCATGGATGCCAGGATATTGCATCATGAAGAACCATGTCTCTCCAGGGATAGGTCTATTTAAAAATATGCTTCTGTTCCAATCCTGTTCCATTACATCTGCCTTTTAGCATCATCAAAGTATTCTGTTTTCCACAGATCCTACAAAGATAGAAATCTTGCAGGAGAGCTGTCTTTCTTTCCTTGTTTTAAGTTCTGTTCTTTCAAAGGTGATATTCTGATGCAGGCATAATAGGAAATATTCCAACAATTACATAAACTCTTTTAAAATTGTATATTTTTTACAACTCCTATAACCCCAGTGCATGCCAGAAGACTGCTCTCTGAAGCAGGGAAAGTTGGAAATCTTTGGAATCACATCCTGATTTAAATCTCTCTTAGTACAGTTCTCATCTGTAGACTGCCACAACTGGATATTACATTTTTCACTAAGATGGGAAAAGACTTCAGAGACCATTCTAAAGAACTGAATTATTCAAATACTCCTTTTATTCATGCATTTTTTTTTTCCAAAGCTATTTGCCCATTGGTTTTGTCACTCTTTATGTGAAGTGGAAGGAATTTAGGTAGAGGGCACAAATACTTTTTCTGGTATATTCTCCAATAAGTAATAAAGGAAATGCCTTATTATAAAAGCTTTTTTCTTTTTTTCCCTAATGCAACTGCTTTCATATGTGAGTGATGCTATAGTATATATCTGTCCTAATTGTAGAATTCACCTGGTGCTATTCCAAGCTGTGAAAGTGAGGGTATTTTCTTGGTAAGGAAAACTGCAGAAATATGCATGCAGCCAGCACCAGCAATATAAATCTCCTCCTGCTGTAAATGAATCAGTTTAATTTGGTTTGAATTTTGAAGTCACTGGACCAGAAATGTACTTTCACTTTTTGTTCTACTGTATTTCCCATAATTTCAATGACAATGTTTTATAGAAAATATTGTTTTGAATCTCTGAGAAGGAGATGATATGTTGAGGGRAGGAGAGGGAGTAAAGCAGGGCGGAGAGGTCTTTAGCCCCTGTATGTATCATCAACTACTGCAGTGTTTGCAAATGCAACACGTAATGGGCCTGTAGCTCTCTCTTCTCTGCCATTTATACTAGAACTCTTTTTATTCCTGGTCTTGCAAAGATCTTTAGGCTGCAGCAAATTAAATCTCCCTGTCAAACTCTCAAGGCTCTCAAAATGGGAATATAGCGTTAGTAAAAATTTAAAATAGGGGACATAACAGATTATTCATGCAGGAAACTTAAAAGGCTGTGGGATTTGTTCCAGTATGTTAGATAACTTTTTCATTATTGGTGGTAGTAATAATAATCTCAGTTCTGTGATTCAGTTTATGGTGGTCTTAATTTATTATCAAAGATTTTATTTTTAACAATAAAAGTGAGGTGGATAGGAAAATTCTGTTAAAGATAATTAACTCCAGAGATGCAGAACTGAAGACCGCTCTGCAGAGTGCAAGATGAGTGAAAGGAAAAATCCATATGGATGATAGATTTTATGCTTTTTCTTCTGAGTATATTTCCTTTAAGATATCTTTTCTTTTATTGACACTCTTAATGAAACAATTTAAAAAGTACAAAAATATATTTAAGTCCAGTTATTGATGAGAAGGACATTTCTAATGAAATCTGAACAAGACCAGGTCAGGTGGAGTAACGTGTGGGTTAAAGCACTTCCTCTACACAAAGTATAGTAATACAAACTGTGTAAACAAGTAATGATTCATTGCCTTTTCTTTGAATGAAAGGAGCTAATTTAGTTATAAATTCTACATACTTTGGTTTTGAGTAAAGAACCAATTTTATGATGATCTGTGATGCCTTCCTGCCAGATGGCTGCTGCTTGAAMCCTCAGAAGATATGGTCTGAAAAAATCACAGCTCAGACGTTGCTATTTGTGGTTTGCTTTTATTTGGATGGTTTTTTTTCTTTCAAGGATGGAAAGTAGATTTTTATAGAAGAGTCTCATGGAGAAAAAATAAATTAATTCTTTTCAAGGCAATCTATCTGATTTGAGCTGTTCATTTAATAAAGAGAAAAGTGAGATTGAAAACGAAATCTCCAAAGGCTGGCTCTGGTAGAACAAGAAGGTAAGACTTTACCCATCTCTACTTGCCAAGAAATGGTACTATTAGTCCCTAAGCTGCTGTATAATACATATGTGGGGTTAGTGGTTAAGGGACAGATTTTCTGATTCTTATATATGTAAGGAAAGAAACTGAGGGCTGTGTTTTTGTTTTGTTTTTGTTAATACTTTTGAGCTGTCAAAAGCACTCAAAGCAAAAGGATTTTAACTCTCATTTTACAAATGTAAAAATGCCTATTTTTTTGTGGAGACTGTGGATGGCAGCAGTGAAATCAACAGCACTCTGTTGAATTTCCTCTCTGATAATGAATTGCTTTTCGATCAAAGGCAAGGCTCCTAATTGCTGTATGCTCTAATTTTTCTGTCTTAAATGTAGCTGTATATAGCTGTATATAGCCGCCTTATGCGATACTGTAGCAGTGAATGGAACTGTGTATATTAAAATTTCCACATTAGTGCAAATAGAGTAGATATTTTGGTGTTCTAAGAATCAGAACTACTTCCCTCATTATTTTCTCTTCTGCTTATAGGTAGCTTGTCCAGGCAGAGCTGATTAAGCAGTGACAATGAAAGAGGCAGAGGTGTTTATGGAAAAGTCACCAACAAGAACATTCATATTTAGTTCTTTTCTTTCTATATTCACATTCATTTGCAGTCGGAGGATTTTTTTTTCTAAGACTCCATTATTTTCAGAATGTTTGGCAGGGTTTTGTCGTTCCTAACTTTAGTCTAGCTCAAGATGTTATATAAGATGTAAACGTACCATTTTTTTTCCTGAGATTCTTGGACAGTCACAACATAGGCAAAGGTTACCATTAAAGTTACACAGAAAATGTAAAAGCTCGTGTGCTTCAGAGTATTTGTTTAAGTAAGGAAAGTTTACGCAGCTTAAGGAAGAATTATTCTGTGAGGAAATTCAATTTCTGTAGCTTTTTTATCTCATTTCCTCAGTTGCCCTATCATCCCCTGAGTTCTACCCTTTCTTTAGGAGCCCAGAGCAAACAGGGAAAATGCACTGAATTTAATGGTTGGCTTGGGCAATTCTTTGAAACAAGAATGTTTGTCCGTTATAACTGGCTGTGAGCTGCATTTATTTTATTTTGTTTTGCTGGCTGTAAGGACACAAGTACTTAAAAGAGAAAGAGTGCTTACTGTCTTTCTCAAAATATTGTGGTTTGGCTGGAGTGTTTTAGACTAAACTGAGTAGTTATATTGGCACTACAGATGACAGCTTGTTTTTGTCTTTCTACCTGCGTGTTTTCAGACCGCTTCTGTGACGGGAGCATCAGGTGCTGCGTGGGAGCGAGCGCTGCGGCGCACTTGCGTGCAGAAGCCCTCACGCGCTGGGCCTCTGCATGCACAGCAGTGCTTTCAGCAACAGCTCCGACACACCGGCCGCGGAGGGGCGTTTGGAGGTGGGAGCAAGGCCAGGGAACCTCCGTGCAGAGGGCTCGGTGTGCTGCGGAAAGGCAGGTTTCGTGGGGGTTTATGGCCGTGTCCCTCTCAAGCTCTGTTCAATTTAGCTTTAAGTGAGGCAGGGTTGACTTCACCATGATTTCGAATTAATTGTGGCTGTTCAGACCGAGGCAGAGGACAAAGTCTTGGCAAGGCGCCCTGGGGCTGCCCGTGCAGCCACCCCGAATCCACCCGTGGTGGCGAGGACGTGCGCGAGCCCCTCGCAGCGCACGGCAGGTGCAGTGCCAGAGCAGGTCCCCAAGGGCGCTGTGCTCTCTCAGACGTGACGTGTCCTGAAGAAAGGGACAATTATGTTTCACCAGCATCCAGCCACAGAAAATTATTTTCAAAGCTCTGTGAGAAGTCATGGGCCTGCTGTATTTCGGGAGGGATGGGAGAAGATCTTTGCCACCATGGCAGGGGATCAGACTGCAAGGCCTGAATCTGTCTCTCTAGCCAAAGCCTTTACCAATGTGACAATGAGAGAGAGTCACGGGCACGTCATGGGAGCAGTCACCAGACACAGCTTCTGCAAAGTGGCTGTAGCTGTAGGAAGCATCTCACCCACCAGGGTACAGGCAGCAGACCTCAACCTGGCTGGCCTCGTGCATGAGTCCTTCCTGCTTCCCCTGGGGCTTGGCCTCCTCCTCCTCCAGGACGTGCAGCTCCCTCAGCACCCCGGTGTCTCTGTGACCAGGGTGCCAGCAGCGGCTGCTCACCTGCAGCTGGTCAGGTCCTGGAGCAGGGTGCAGGCAGCTGGAAGCAGGCCAGGTACCAGGGCTCCGAGCCCGAAGAAACCAGTTTGCAGTACAGCTGCAAACGAGTCTGGCAGCCTTTTGCTTGCTCTGGGAAAGAATACACTTCAGAGATCTGCAGAGCACCCTTGAGCTTGCTTCAGTCACGTGTGCAGAAGATTTGGATTACAACTCTCCAGCTGCACAGGCAGCCCGAGTGGTCTGGCCTTATGCACATGCAGGGGATTTTGCCTATTGATCTAGTTTTCCTTCCCAGAGGACTTTCATATGTGGGGACAGTTGTTCAGAAATGATAATTAACTCATTTTACACTACTATTATATTATTACTGTTCATATGCTGCTATGCATGCTATACATGACTTTTTACAGGAAAACATGAAGAAAAGACAATTGCTTTGAGTGGGCTTGTAATTTAAAGTTATCCAGGCAACATAAACCACATGCACATGCTCATGCCCTCAGTTTCATAGTTCTGCAGTGGAGCAGCATCAGTGTACTCCAGCTGATGTGCTCTGGCTTTTACTGTGGACATAAATCTTCAAGTGTACATGCTTATTCTAATCAATGGATTTAACATTTTATACCTGGTTCATCAACGTAATAGCTGAACTAGTGAGCATTCAAACCTGAAGCAAACTTTTCCTATGTACGAATAAGAGATATGAGCTTCAAAGATATATATATTTAAGGTAGAGACGCCTTCKCTCTTCACCTGCCTGAGCTGTACAAGATGTATCTGTAGTTTATGATTCTGTTTTATAGCAGATATATTTTATTTCTTCAAACTCAATGAAAACGAACACAGTAATCAGTAATCATATTTGATTAGTCGTTTATATTCTAAATGGCAGCACTGCATCATTTGTAATAGGAGGCAAGAGACCTAAAAACATGGCAAATTGCTTCTTGTATACATACTATTTCTTCTCAGTTTGTCCTAGTGTGAACAACCCCCCGAGAACATTTTCATTTATTGGACATGCTGATTACATTGTTCATTTAGCAAGCAGTAGACGAATGCAAGTTTTATTAAAATTGTTTGTTATATCAAAGCACTTGGACTAGAATACATCCACTTCTCTGAGAAACGAATGTTGGAAAGAACACTTAAGAGTGATAGCAAATGCATAAACTTCGCAGGAGAAGTTCAATCTTCAAGTTGAGAGCGGATGCAATACTCTCACATTCAGGAGCTGCCTGAACAGGCAGCAGCCCACAGGTCAGGACAAGCCGGGGACTTCTGATCTCTGGGGTCAGTGGAATTACAGAGAGCGAAACAAGCCGGGCAGAGGGGGTAGGCTTATTGTGTGCTTCCTTTCATCACTAGAATTATGGTCACCCACATTCCACTGATTTATTTGTAGGAGAGGAGTTAGGGAAATTCAGCTGTTAATCCCACACCCAGCCTCCTTCTTCCTGTAGTCTTCCAATAGTTTCCCAATATGGAATCTACCTCCCTCTCTGCAGCTGATTTTTATTTTTTCTTTTTAATAACAAAATACTGTTCCCCAAGGCTGGAACTCTGGGACTTCTGTTTCTTCATCAAAACCACTTCCACTGAAAGTACATAAAGGTTTTGCTCCTAATACATAAGAATATGTAAAATAAGCCATTTGTACTAGATTGTTTCTTGTCTAAACACAACTACCAATGCAATCTGAAGAAATTAGACAGCTGCTCAGACAGCAAACCAAATGTTCAAGAAATCTAGGGAAATATAGAAGGTTGACTCTTCGGTCATTTGTAGATCACAAACATATACCTTACTTTGCAGAAATCTTTCTTACGTCGCTAAGGATGGCTCCCTGTGCTCTCACAGTTACTCAGTGCTGACAGTACGGGGGCAGGGACTGCATGTGACATGCTTCRGCTTCCTGATGGTATGACTGGAACTCAACGAGTTGCTTAGGGCTTGACCCAACAAAAGGTTTAAGTGACAAACAGAAGACTTATGTATTACTAAGCCGCCTGTGTTCAACACTGCAAATCCACATCTTCCTGTTTGACTCTGGGATTCTCTCGACACCATGAACTCTGCACGTGCCTGGAACCGCCCCTGATGCTCTTGTCATGTATGGGCCTGACCATAATCCGAAAATAGAGCGCTTGCTTGCCATGAGGACCYGATACAGTGGCTTTCCTTAGAGCAGGCTCACAACCAGAGGTCAGTCCTCGCAGAGGATGCAGCAGTGGTTATACAGCAGCTTTGACTACAAACACTCTCCACATTTGCTGTTGAAGGTAAAGGCATGATCTACAGGGCCAGAGAAAGGGCACGGGTTGTCATTGCTTAATGTATCAGGCACTCACCTGGAAAGAAGGGAATCCCACGGTCTGTTTTTACATTATAGAGTTGCTGGTAAAATGTGTATGAAAACAGAGAGTGGGTCGGGGGTTCCCATCTCCTAATCAGCAAAGAGAGGCCATTTGGGCTCTCTTTTCCTGGCCTGCAGGGCAGGAGAGGGAGCTTCCAGATTCTGGTGCTGGGCTCTGACAGCTCCAGGTAGAGAACTGGCAGAGTGGGATGCTACTCTGACCCCTTTGCTCCAAGGATCTGGTTTCACAAGTTCTGGAGAGTCAAATTCACAGCCTGCTGCTGACTCCAAAGCTGGAGGTCCTGCTCTTCCCACCCATCTTCCCACGCTCTTTCCACGGCACAGTCCCACTCTGTATCCTATGGCAACACTGGCACTCACGCACGGGGCTCATACTTGAGCCACTTCACTTCAGCAGCCTGGAGGAAGGCAAAACAAACAACAGCAAAACCTAGAGAGTTTTATGCCAAAAAGGGAAGGGTTCACTGAGCACCAGAACTGGTGTAAATGGGACACAGGATGGGGAAAGGAGGAGAGAGGAGGAACCCTTGCCCCATTCTCCTGAGCTGAGCTCTTTGGTGGCTGCATCCACAGTCTCCATACGTATTCCCTAGGGAGCATCCGTGCCTAATGCAGGGCTTGGKTTCTGCCCTGGGTGCCCAGCTTGCAGGTACAAAACACCTATATTGCTGAAGGTATTAGTGAAGATCCAAAGACTGAAGAATAAATAGGGCACTATTGGTATAACTTTATTAAAAAAAGGATTCATGAGTGTTTTCCTGAATATAAGCATTTGTCTAAATAGTCACATACAGCCAAGATCGTGGCTGCAGGGGGACTATGTTGATTCCCTCCTAGTTTTGAATAAACTTCTTCTCCTAGAGTATAAACATTTACGATTTACTCTAAGAGTTAGTCTTAGTGAAACCACAAGTGTCTGGAGTAAGGTTTACATTTGTTTCAGGTAATCAACTGTTGTCAGTCAGCCAATAATTAATCTGAATTAAAAAGGACTCAAGCCATACAGGTCAAACACACACACTTTTCCTGCACTGCTCCAGGAAAAGAACGGGAACTCAAATATAGTCCTGAATGGGACAGGTTGCTCCCTTCTTCCCGTTAGCTCCACTAACGGAAGGGGAGCAGAGAGCAAGCAGGAGCTTTATAGCTTGCAAAGGCCTTTGTGCCCATCATCCCCTTCAGAAGGTAAGGTGAGGGCACATGATCAGACCATAATTTGACTCAGAGATATATAAATTTAAAAACAGTGCAGCATTTATCTAACTGAGAACAAATCATTGGCAGATATATTCCCCGAACTGTTTCATTCTGCTAACGCTTTTTATGCTACCTATGTTTTTATGTTACCTTCAGGTCCATGATAATGGCTTGCCCACAAGTCTACTTTTCCAATATTTAACCAGCACCAATAAAAGATGTAAGCAGGAAGTGCCTTCAAAGTTACAACTGAAAGGTCAGATGGATTTGCGATAGGTCTAATCTTAAATTATAGCAAAAAAGACATAAGGGCCTGTTTGAGATATAAGCCCTTTTCTCTATTTGTTGCTACAYTAAAAGAGGAAAGAAAGGTCTGCCAGGAGTTAATTCTTCTACCATTTTCCTTTCTTTTTGAGCTGGCACTTACCATGACAGCATTTCCATTATGTGCCGTCTCTGGTGTATTGCTATCAAAGCACACAGAATTTTTCCATTGAGTGGAAAATTGGCAAGGCTTTCTTGTTTACAACTGCAAAGGTAACAATTCTGATAAAGTAATGGTCTGTAATTATGCTACTTTTAGCTAAATTGTGGGAAAAATAACTTACCATTCAGTTAGCCTGGCCAGTACACCTGAATGTATTATCCTTAAAACCAGCACTGATTTCTTTTTTCAGAAGCATCACTGATCAGAGAGGGCTGTGCTCGCTTTTTGACTTCCTAGCTTCAGCAAATCAGAAAAGTTAAATGGTTCTCCCTGCAAGTTTGGTTTAAGGTTTTTCACTGCAATCTGTGCTCTCAGTAGGCTCAGCTTTGGCAGAAGAGTGTTAGATCGACTTTATCCCACAGATCAGAGGCAGAAAGTGAAACTCTGGGCTAGAAGGTAAGCAGGCAGTTATAATGACCTCAAAAGATTCCCGCTGCTGTCCATTCTGGCTCCACTTGGTGTTTCTTCTTTGCACCAACAGTCTTTGAAAGATCAAGTCAGTTTTAGGGCTAAAATATAAACAGGCAGATGCTGCACTGCTATAGTAATCGTGCTATCTCTGTTGTAAAGATTCACAGGCAAAGCAGCGTAGCTCAAGCCCCGTTAAGAAAAGAAAAACCAAAAAACTGAATGCAGTTGAAAGTAGATCTAGGCTATTTAGAAGCACTTGGGAAAAAAAACAAAACAAAACAGGATCACTATTCTCTCAGTGCTTTCTCTCTGTGGATCTCAAAGTGCTTTACAAACATTCATTAAACCTCACCATCCCTCTGTGAGGTGTTGTGACACCACTATTTTTCCAAGGGTAAGTAGTGCCACTTGTGGGCGCCCATATTGAGATATCTGGAAGTTTCTGAGATACCAAACACCCAGAACTGCCAAACACTGGCATTCATAACTCATGACCCCAAATAGGTACTATTAAAAATGGGATGGCAGACAATTATTTTTACTTGCCTCCTAGTAAAGAATTGCTTAGAAATAAACATTTTCAAGTATTTCTCCATGGCTTAGAGAGCAAGAAACTTTTTGTCTAAAGAAAGCTGAGCCTACAGTAACCTAACTAAAGATGTGATTTGGGCAGTTTGGGCTGCAAGGAAAAAATACACGGCATATTGTATGACTCACAGTGAAACTGCAAGAGCAGATGAAATCAGTGAGAGCCATGAGCTTTTCTGTAAACAGTTTCAAAGTTAGAGACACCCAAAGTACAAGGCGCCACAGTATTAGACACCCATTACAACAGGGTGCTATTAAAACACACCATGCTGCGATGCTTGCTCAGATTGCACTGGGCAAATGACAGTGCAGGAGCCAGCGTGGAGCCTGGTTCATGAAGTCTTTAGATTTACATGTAGCTCTAAAAGCACAATTCCCTCTTGCTGTGATACTTTCCAGGAATTCCCCTTTCGTGGGTATTTCGGTGGAGAGGGCCCAGTGCCTGGAAGATTTGGGGCAGGAATGGGGAGAATGCAACCACTCCCTGCTGTCCTCCTGCCCTGGCGCTTCCGCAGGAGCTCCCAAGGCAGCAGCTGGCAAGGGAAGCTGAGCCAGCGCTGGGCATGCTGATGGGGTTTTGAGGGCCACTGCAGAGGCAAAGGATCTCGAGCCTTGGCTCCTAGCAGATTTTCCTGTGGTCTAGCTAGAAAGGCAATTAGATTAATTATGATAAATGAATCTGTTGTGCGGCAGGGTGCAGGGAGAGGAAATCATCTTTTTTCCTGACCTGCAGAAGAACTGTCAGGATTTACCATTATCAATATAATGTAAGTGAGCTGCAATTAATAGCGGCTTACACAGTTTGCCCTGTCTACTAGGGACCTCACCAAACAGACTTAAAATCCGAGGAGAGCACGAGGATGCTCTCACACTGGTGTGTTCTGTAGAAAACCCTCCAGCAGATGAACAGGAATACAGCATGCAAAAGTTTGAGAAACAGCTCCTCCCACATATATTTACATGTTAATGTGTAGGTTTTTTAAAACCTGGAATAGAGCGGATAATTAGTGTTAGGTCAGATAGCTCCTTAATGCAGTGGACCATTACATTTGCTTTTCAGTGTGTTGTATATCACAGCTGAGAAGTGCGTGGCTGCCTGTTCTGTGTCCCTGCTGTCTGATTGCACAATGTTCAATCTGTAGCTACAACGAGCAGTCTCTGCTCCAGAGAAGTTTGGCATTGAAATAGCCGTGATATTTCAAATCAGGAATTTGCAGAACTATGTGGAACATTTGTCCGGAATAGTCTATTACTTGCCAGTAGCAGAATTTGTTCTGAGCAGCTCAATCAGTTTCTCCTCTTCATTTGCAAGATGTCACCGATTCAGATGTCTGTCCAAATTCTTCTGTTTCATGTGCCCACGTAAGTTCACAGGTTACAGAGAAATACATCTTTACTTACATCAATATGAAAAAGTATTAGGCTACTGAGTGTAAAACCTAGAAATTCAACAGATCCACCCAAAAATTGTTTGAAATAAAAATAGCACCTGATATACTTCAGCCGAACGCTGGAATTTTCAGCTAAATCAGAACTGACTTAGCTGCTGCAAGTCATAAAACTAAAATATACCACCTGTATATAATGCCTTTCATCTGAGCATCTCAGTGCATTACATCTGCAAATTAGCCCTCCAACATCCCAGAGAACTATTACTATAATCATATAAAACTAAACTGCCAAAGCTTACCTGACTAAGCTAACGCTGTATAGCAGTTCAGTGACAGTGACAGCTAGAAAACAAAGCCCAGGAACGCCGATTTCTGAATTATTTCTTTAGTCCCTAGACAATACCTGCATGTAATAGAGATCATCTAAAAGAATGGTAGTRGAGTAGATTTGAGGTTAGATATGCTCAGTCATATTCCCTGGTTGCTGTCTTTGCATAGCTGTTTAGAAATGGATTTGTGTAAAGCTAAAAAAACCCAAACAAATCCAGGAAAGCTGTACCCATATTTTGCAATCTGTTTTTTTTCCAGCTCTTTTGTGACAACTGAAAAGTAATTTTTTTCCTTTACGTAATTAACTGTACAGAACATGAGTTCTATTTAGAATACTATCATTTTTTAAATAAATCTTACTTTATCTTGATTTCAGTTAACAACATATATTTATCATTTTGTATTTTGTATAACTAAAAGATTCTCCACGTCTGATTTAACAATTCAGTGTTTCCAGATTTTTATGTAATATTCATATTTGACCAGTGATTTTTATATCGCTGTCTTGTATTCAGTTTTTCTATCATACATCATAGTTTAGTAATTTAAATTGTAACTGATGGMGTCACAATTTCTCTTTCAATAATGTTAGTTCTTTAAACTATTTTTCTTTCAGCTAATTCTAATTTTAATTAGTWACAGCGGCAATTGATTGTACTGATGTACTATTCAATTAATTCCACAGTGGTGAATGAGGTTATTTGCTGAGTGACAGCAAAATGCCAGAGAACACAGCATTTTACTATAATKACACAACAGTTCTACTGGAAACAGTGGTTCATCATCTTGCATATCAAAATTATAACTTTAAAGTAACATCTAGTAACATTTGCTTTGAATGTTTACTTGTGTAACAAAACTTGCCTAAAAAYACCCTCAAAGAAAGGTACAAAAGACATTACATTTTTAATATATTGTCTTCCTCAAGTCTTCTTTATACATTTCTCATTACAAAATAAGGAAAATGTCATTTGTTGAGTGCAGAGATTATAAGCTCTGTAACATTAAGAATGAATTTTAAAAAATGACCAGGCAAAATGTCTTGAAGCTTTTCATCACAAGTACATGCAGATAATCTTGATTAGCTATTGTACATCCAAAGTCTTTAGCTCCTATTATTGTAGATCAGATGTAGGGAAAAATTGTACTTTCTGTGATCGCACTACAGTTACAGTCTTTTTTTCTTTTAATTCCAGATTGAAATATAAAATATAGACTACATTTCCATACTTTCTGATTCAGACAAAGCAGGTATGGCTATGACCCTTGTAGACTGTAGATGATGTATGACCTGTGTGGCTAGATCTGTGTAGGCTGTAGACTAAAACCTTGATTTCTGAGAGATAACAGTCCGCATTACTTAGTCAAACCTGAAATGTTGCAAGAAGCTGAACTTCATGCTGGTATAAAATAGCAGATAACCACTTACAGTATCTGAACTCATTCAGAATTACCAACCTCAAACATTCAAAAATTCAGTCAGGACACCAGTAATCACGAAACTAATGTAAAATACTGATTTAAAAACATGCCAATTTTTCTTTTAATTTACTTACAGGTTTCTAAGTTCATAGGGATCAAGATTCCAGACTTTCTCTGGTGCCCATGAAGGATGAAAATATTTTCTGAAAGTTGAGCTTCTTGCATCATCGTATGATTCTTGCAATTGGTGTTTTAAGGGATACCAAATAGGTTGTATAATAATGATAATACTGCAGTAATTGGCAATACATTTTTCAAAGGCAGGGGCTATGATTAGTCATCAGTCTTCATAAAAGCAATGGAAAAGCTAATAAGCAGAATTTATTTCCTCCTCTGCAGTCAAATAGAGTATTGTTAAGCTCTGAAACTCTGACACCAGCCAGAGCTCTTAGGGGTGAAATCAGCTCTGACGATGTTGATAATTAAGGCTCTTGGTGCACAGTACAGAGCTGAGTAGGGAGTTAAACCTAAGTCAGAGCTGTGTTACAGGACAGTTGAGCTGCCTTCACTCACAACCTGCTTTTCCAATCTCTTGGCCCAAATTGTTGCTGCTGCCCCTCTGCTCCATTTGCCCAAGGTCCTTGGGCGATGGGATCAACATAAATATGGATCTGCTGCTCCTCCCTTTCCCACCTCCCCTCAGTCTCCCAGTCTACAGACTGCGAGAGGCTGGAAGAAGCGTCCTTGCTCTGCGCAGCCGCAGCAAAAGTTACAGCTAGTGGGTCTCTGCCGAAACCGTAGCCAAGAGCTTTGATGAAGGCCCACCAGGACAAGCTTCACCCACCATCAGTATGGATAAACAAATACATACATTGAAAAAAGAAAAAAAATGCTCCTTGCAAACAAAAAAAACACTGTGCAGTTCCCTGGGCATATGTGATCTGTAATTTAGATGAGGGTCCACTGCTTCTGTAGCCTTGTTGCCTACTAGATATCTGCGTAACTGATAACTTGCCTGGTTTCTCTTATGTTGCCTCTCCCTGTGTATTTTTCCCCGTGAGAGGAGAATATTAGCTTGCAGTCCTGAGCAAAGTCCAGCATGGGCAATTATATTTTGCCAGCATAAATTACCCTGGCAGTGGGACTCTCTATTCTGCACTGCTTGCTCTGAGCTGCGGGGTGGTGCTGCCATGGGCCCTGGTCAGGATCTGGTGTTTAAATATAAAATTGAGATTATGCTGCAGAGTCAAGCCATTCAGCAGCAATATTCTGAATTGCAAGACTATACAAAAGATCAGTTTTAACCTTTGAATAGAGTTCAAAAGACATCCCTCAGCACATTTTCACTTTCAAATAAGCAGGAGAATCAAGGGCCCTGACATTTCCAAAGCTCAAAACACGGGTTTGTTTTCTTTACAGAAATATACTGAATCTTAGCAACTGTCTACAAAAGATTATGATAGAATTTATCATAATAAAATGTGTTCTGCTGATAGACCTAGCTTGCAGTTTTACAGCACCTTTGGGTGGTTCTGATCCACTGAATAGGAGAATTTGGATGTATTTTGAGCTCTAAGGACACGTTCTTCCCCTCAATGTTCTTTGTAAATGTCATTGAAGATGCAGCAGTCATGCAGCAAGTGAGAAAAGCAGCTGTGTTACCGTCAGGCTGAATTAGAATCATTGTGCAAATATACTTAAGTGACTCAGCAGTAACTAATTGAGTATTTGGGATGTATTCTCCCCTGGTGGCAGTCATGTAATTCCCCTTTGTGGACATGGGAATCAAGCATATGCTTTAAGCAGAACCTATATGACCTGTGGGGATGTATACCCTTTCAGAACCAGATTTTGGGGGGAGAAAAAGCATGTTAACATTGCTTTCAGCATTTTAAAGTTATCTTAATCACAAGTTGAGAAATTTTCTGAAAGTTGTTATTAAGATGAACATTTTTTTCAGATTAGAAAGAATTAAAAGCTACCTTGTTTTTTCCAGGGTACCTAGTGCTTCTTTATCTCTCCATATTCTTAGTGGCAGAGAATTACAACACCACATATATGAATTGAGTTTATTATAATATCAACTTCTTTTAAAAGCAGTTTTGAAAAGCAGGAATAACAATTACTAAAATAAGTTAATTTAGATTTACGTATATTTTCTCTTCAGTGAACTAACATGCAGAGACAAAATATCTTCGCTGTCAATCTCTGAACTGGACAGTGCTGTTTTCCAGAACTCAGAAGGATGTTCTGGATCCTCCTTCTCAAACTGGCCTAACGGAGCCTGTATTAACTCATATGCTAGATAGAGCTGCTGCTGCTGCTAAAAAAAAAAAAAGTATCTGGATAAAGGCAAAGGTATTTGTGAAGAACAGGGAAGGAGTCCCACCTCAGAGGTGGCGATCATGCCCCAGCCACTGTGAGGTGTAAACATATCAGCGTTTCTTAGATCTGTAAGGCTGCAACCTGTGGCAGAGAGGGCAGCTGCATTGCCTTCCATGAGCAATCTACCGTTCCTCTGGGCACACAGTAAAGCACAGGTAGCATTACATATGAAACAGAAAACAGGTTGTCATAAAAAAAGGTAAAGATAAATAGGAAATAAAAGCCAAAAGAAAATACAAATTTTCAACCTCTTGTACAAGTTATGGGTAACAAAATGAACTGACTGCCTTTATGCAGTCATGGAGTAAGTCTGTCACACAACCTTTAGATTTGTTGTTTGATTGTAACCCTATTCTAGGCAGGAGTATGCAGTCGACTGCTTCTTTAACAAAGATGAAGAGAGATCTTTCTATTGCCTAACCATTTTCTCTTTTATTTTTACTATCCAGTTATAGCCTTAGGCTGGGAGAAATATTCATGCTGTTCTCTGCTGTGTATATATTTTCTAAGGACTGCAYCAGTCTTATGCATATGCAAAAGTATATACTTTGCATATTTACTTTCTTTATACAAAATACTGTGCCCACTACATTATGTACTGCTTTCACTTCTATGCAGATTCCCCCAAGTTTGTCATCTGCTCATATTTAGAATTTAATTCTAATTCAGATCTTTTAAATAACAGATATTCCAGAGACAACAGCTAATTATGATATTTCAAAAAGTGTACATTAATATTTCAGTAGGCTCAACATTTTGAAATACTAGTCAAAGCAGCACGTTAGTCTTTTTTGCTGGTGAAACATACTTTCAGTAGAAAGGCAGTTAAAACACCTTCCAAAATACCATTCCAAACCCTTTTTACAGTATCTTTTGTTTGTCACAAGCAATAGCTTGGAAAACCATCTGTAATGGATCATTCCTTAATATAATTAAATATATTTAACAACAGCAAGCTTCAGGGTTCTTAAATTAGTTCTTTGCATGAAGACAACGTGTTCATTTAAATCACTCCTTAAAACATTCTTCTTCAATAAATCCTATTAGCATGAATCTGCTAAAGCTAGGTGTACTTTTTAATTTTTTTTCAGATACCTAGAAAGCTTTGAGATCGATTGATCGTTTGGTGTCTTATATTTCTGAACCCTTTCAGAGATCTAATTTAGATTGTAAACTCTTTGTAGCCATGTCATCTTCCTCTGTGCATCCTCAGCACAACGGTGCAGCAGAAAAAAACAATGAAGCAGAAGATTTCTGTATGATGAAGTTAGCAGGGAGTGGCAAGAAGGGACAAAACTGAAACTGGAAACTAACTGTATCTTATAAATGTAAAGTACAGCAGGGATAATTCATCTTTCCATTATTGCTCCCCACAGTATATTTTGTTCTGGCAACCACAGAGACTTATTCCTGAAAATCCTTGAGCAAACACTCCCATTTAAATTCAGAGTTTGCGCTTGCAGGCTCCAGCCTTAAGGGAGGCTTGAGCGAGGAGGCCTCACCCCGCAGCGAGGCAGCCCCCACCTGCGTGAAGGGGGAGCACAGCAGAATCTTAGATGCCATTCCTGGAACCCCAAATATTTTCTAAGCCTAAAAAAAGTGTTGTCCAATTATTGTTCAGAAAGGGAGATTAACACCTCTCAGACTCAAAGTCAAATGTGTTCAGGAAAAGGCTTGAAAGGAAAGGGGCTTTCTGTTCTTCCCTGAGGGGCATGCAAAGTCTTCCTCGGAGGAAACAAGGGACCACATTTTTCTTTCAGTTTTTTCTAAAAGGCATGCAAAAGGCAATTAGGTCTTCTGAAACCATCAATTAAATGTTGTAGGAATAAGTAAAAACTAACAAGGGGAAGAGGGAATTATTCAATGTCTTATCAACTATTAAAACAGGAACACAAAAATCCTCAGAAGAAGTAGTATTTTTTTAAAACTGGAAYGTTTAAGAGTTAAACATCTGCACACTAAGTTCTGCCCACTATTTTTTCCTTGGTCAGGGAAAATAAGACAGTGGTGTCTCAGTACTGCTGAATTTACTTTGGATTTAGAAAAGGTGGCATTGCATATTATTGCCTCCAAAGCCAGGAAAAAGACCTGAAAAAAAGACTAAAGYGGTACTGGTAAAGCACAAGTCTCTTCTTCAGAATAGGCATGTGTTGAAACTGGTTAATTGATTGCAAGTTTTAGGCTGTTTCGAAGTGACTTCCTTTCGTAGCATTGATTTATTTTCTAAACTCTCCAATTTACTCCACAAGGACAATTTTTTTCCCTTCCCCTAGAGCTCAATGACACTAAACCCTGCCAGAKGATCGCCTGTGAGAAGAGGAAGCCTGGTTCCTGGAAGCACGGCCAGAAACTGTGCCCTGCACCGTAACCTTTCTGYGCCTGGCAACCACACAAATAGGGTTGATCCGTTCCACGACAGATTTCATTCTCAAGGGCTGCTTTATTTTATTTTTTATTTTTTGGTCTTCTTCAACCATTTGCGGGAAACTCCTTTTTTGGCCACTCGTGGAAAATTCTTTCAGCGCCGCCTGCGCCACCGGCACGGAAGGCGGTGGCGTTTTGAGAGGGGACGGAGTTTGCGGACAGAAGCCCCCGGCCAGGAGCACACCGCAACCCCGCGCGGCCTGCGCGCTGCCCGGGGGCGCGCCCGCGGTGCGGCTCCCCCGCGGCCCCGGGAGCCGCGCCAGCCACGCGCCTGCGGGACGGTGCTTTCGGAAGGAAACGCCGCTCCGGCGGGTTTCCGCGTTTAAGGATGCCCTTTCCTTAGGGGGAAAACACCTGGGCGGCTGCGTAATAATTGCGGTAAATACCGACCCCACTGATAAACCGGGCCGGAAGGCTGAAAGTTTACAGTGGGGCAGAAGGGGGCAAAAAATAATAAAAAAATCAGGCAGCAGGAGAGGGGCCCGCAGACGCTCGGCACCGCCGCGGGGAAGGACCGGGGCCGCGCACTGCGCTCCGCTCCGCGCCGGCCCGCGCCATTCCCGCGGTGACGTCACGGGCCGCGGCCAATGGGCGGCGGGGGCGCCCTGCTGCCAGGGCGGAAAGTTCCCCGCGCGGCGGCAGCGGCCTCGCGGGGGCGGCGCTGCCGCAGCGCCAGTTCGGTGCCCCGGCCAGGCGTCCCCGGCCCAGCCCGGGAAGCGCTGCCTTCTGCCACCACCCCCCTCCGTTTCCTATAAGCCTCTCGCCGGTACTTTCCCTGGGCGCTTCCGCTACCAAGAGGGCAGCCGAGGGGGATTTTCACTGGGGATGCCGGGTTTCCTGGGGTTTGGGGGATGTGGGGGGCGGTTCCCCCCACCCCCTCGGGCGCGGAGTTCCGCCCGGCGGGGAGCCCGCAGCGGCGGCGGGGGGCCGCGGGCCGGCGGAGG